>NC_056007.1:48547106-48850136 GCF_018446385.1 Zingiber officinale | reverse complement strand
TTTTAAATTTTTAAACATGGTTTTAATTTTTAGAAACTTTCCTTTTTTAACTCATACTTTAGGAAAGAGAGCTAGTAAATTTTATAAGAGGATTTCTTCTTGTAAAATTTTTAAAAATTGTTTTTCCTTTCCTTTTAATTGTGGTCGGCCACCTTGCTTGGTGCCCAAGCAAGGGTCGGCCAATAGGATTAAACCAAATTCAATCCTAAACCAAATAGGATTGATCATAACCATTGATTGGTGGTTGATTCAATCAAGAGGAAAGAAAAGGAAAAATAAAAAGGAAAAAGGAAAAACTCTTAGATGATTTTAGTTTTTGTAAAAGGTTTTTCCTTATTTGCCTTGGGTATGTAATATAAAAGAAGGGGTGAGGGGACTTCATGAGACACAACTCTTATTCTTTTGCTTGGGTGATCTCTTGGTGCGGCCGACCCTCTCCCTTCTTCCTCCCCCTTTGCTCTCTTCTCCTTGGTGGTGGTGGTGGCCGGATTTTAGAAGAAGAAGGAGGAAGCTTTTGGGTGGTGTTCATCTTGGAGGATCGTCGCCCACACGACGTCCAAGGCAAGGCGAGGAATACGGCAGAAGATCTCGAGGTCATTAGCATACAAAGAGAAGGTATAATTAGCAATTATTTTCCGCATCATACTAGTTTTTCTCTTTGTAAGAATTCTAAATACAAGAGGTAATTAGATCTAGTTTTTCGAATTAGTTTTTCGAGTTTGTGTTTTCTTCTTTTTCGAACTTGTGATTCGTTTGTTCCTTTTGGTTAACCTAGAGTTATTTAAGGAAATAAATATTAGCTTTCCTTAAAAGGCTTTGCCTAGGCAGTGGTGGTTGCTCCCATATCCAAGAAGGCCATGTGCCTCGCCATGCAGTCCTGGAAGCCAATTTTGGAAATTAATATTTATGGAATTAATAATCTAGGTAGATTTGAATCAATAGTGTTAAGTTCCGCTTGCGATTCAAATCTAAACCATTAAGAACAAATAAGTTAAATTTGGAATCAATGATGTTAAGTTCCGTCTGCGATTCCTAATTTAACTTCTCAAGAACACAATAGGTTATTTAAGGAAAGATTCGACACTTGTACAAAAAATTTTGTACAGTGGAACCGGTACGTTTTCCTAGGATTAACCAACAAAGTGTGCATCCGGTGGTAAGTGTAGTACCAATCCTCTCTTAGGGCGAATTTGTTAACCATGGTCCGAACAGCTTCGACCTGCTACACCGTTCTTACTTCTCTTGTGGGAGGAAAATTCGACCGGGGATAGTTAGGCCGAAAGGGAGGCGGCGGTTGTCTCCTCTCTACTCAACCAGTTAGGGCGGGAGTTTTTCACTTCTTTCTTCCGAGCGACCTGAGTTTCCTCCGCATTGATGTATTTGGTCACTTTTCCCATAAGATCATCAAAGTCCTTCGTGGGCTTTCGAATGAGGACTCGGATCGAGCAGACCTTGAGATAAAACACTCATTAATATTTCAGAGGTGGTGGATGAGATGTCTAGTGGCACCTAATTGAATTGCTTGATATATGCGCTCAAAGTATCCATGTCTCCTTGCTTAAGAGAGAATAGACTACGATTAGTCTTCTGGTATCTCGTGTTCTTGGCAAAATGATGTAGGAAAGAATTTTTAAATTCTCTAAAATAGGTAATAGATCCAACTGGCAATCTATCAAACCATCTTTATGTTGAGCCCAAAAGATTGTTCAGAAATATGAGGTACTTTATGGCGTCACTGTACTGGTGAAGCAATACGTGTTCTAGAATTTTTGGAGGTGATCCTCCAAGTCATTATTACCTCCGTATTCTCTAAAAGACGGGGGCTTATAGCCTCTAGGCAATTTTCCATCTAGCACTTCCTGAGAGAAGGCCATGTTGAGTTGTTTAGGTATTTCACAAATAATTAGGGCCTTCCCTTTCTTGGGTTCTCTTGAAAGTGGATTGTAAGCTGAGGAAGACTGTGACTGTGTGATTTTGGTGCAATCTTCTCCCGACGTTCGATAAAGTACCCAGGGAAAATCGTATGGATGCTTCCTCTTAGACCCTCTCTCAAAGGCAAGGAGCCCATCCTTCAAAGCCATAGAAGTTCGGCGTGGGTGAGAATCCATGATTCTTCTCTCCAAGGCAGCCCACGCATTAGCGATCTTAAAGAGTTCATATTCTTCGGGTGTCATGGTGACATTGATCTTATCAATATCCTCTATCTTCATGTTCTGGAATAGGCTGAGAAAAGATTCCCAAAGATGGTGCCAAATTTGATCCCATTCGAAAGCTGAGTCAAACGGAGAGCCGATGATGGGGATGGCCACGTTGGCTGAGGGAGGACTCTAGAGTTTAGACCTACAAATGTGTCGATTACCTCAAATCCTCACATGAGGCCAAGCAAGGACCATTCCCCATGTTGGGATCTAGTGCACCAAAGACACGGAAACGCAACGGAAAGATTACTAGATCCTCTTATCCAGCAGATCCATGCGAAGGGAAGAAACATTTTCTGAAAATTATACTAAGCTACGTGATAGGATTATACCTTTGTTGCATGCCCTTCGCAATCCTGACAGCAACCTTTTGTTCGAGTGTATACTAAAAGCCTAGCTTTTTGTAAACATTTACTTTAAAATAAAGAATCACATTGGTCAAATGTCTACATTTATATGCTAAGTGTAGTTGTTCAATTAATTTATATTGTAGATAACATGGTGTGGGGTGTCACACACAGAAGATCATGTTATCAGTTCCTTATAAATTATAAATAGTAGATCATGACTAAGATGGATAGGAACAAACCATTGGAATAGTCATAGTTGTTGGTTGCTACTCGGAAAACCTATAGGTTCCACTGTACAAAAATTTTGTACAAAGGTCTGAACCTTTTCCTAGCTACCATGTGTTCTTTTAAATTAAATTTTGGATCGCCTGCGGAACTTAACACGTTTGATCCAAAACTTAATCTATTTGTTCTTTTAGGTTTTGACTTGGATCTCCTGCGGAACTTAACACGTTCGACCCAAGTCACCTTAAGTTATTAATTCCATTAAATATTAATTTCCATAAAAGGTTCCCAGTACTGACGTGGCGAGGCACATGACCTTCTTGGATATGGGAGCAACCACCACCGACTAGACAAAACCTTTAATAGAAAGCTAATATTTAATTTCCTAAAATAACTTTAGGTTAACCAAAAGGAACAATCAAATCACAAGGAAAAGAAAGAAACAAAAGAACACAACTTCGAAAAACATATTCGAAATTCTAGAACGTAAGCCTCTTGTATTTGGTATTATTTCCATAAATAACTAGCATGATGCGGAAATAAAAATTACTAGTTATACCTTGTAGAAAAACCTCTTGATCTTCTACCGTATTCCTCTTCTAACCTCGGACATTGTGTGGGCAACGATCTTCCGAGACGAGAAACCACCAATCACCTTCTTCTCCTCCTAGCTAGGTTCGACCAACAAAGAGGAAGCTTCACCAAGGAAGAAAAACAAAATACTAACCAAGCTCCAAGAGATGCTAGCTTTCTCTCCTTCTTCTTCTTCTTCTCCGAGTAGTATCCGGCCACCACAAGAGCTCCAATAGAAGGGTAGGGTTCGGCCACCACAAGAGGAAGAGAGGGAGAGGTTGGCCGGCCACACCAAGGAACAAAAGAGGGAGAGGAATAATAGATGTTGTGTCTTGTGAAGGCACCCTCACCCCTTCTTTTATATTCCTTGGCCTAGGCAAATTACGAAATTTAATTACAATAAATTTTCCTTAATTTCCTTGACATGATTTAATTGAGAGAAATAAAATAAAATTTCCCCAATTAATTTCAAGTGGCCGGCCATATCATTGGAAAACAAAAGAGGACAAGTTTTAATCAACAATTAAAACTTCCTAATTTGTTTCCGGAAATTTTAAAAAATAAAATTTCTCTTTAAAATCTCTTCATGGTTGATAAAAGGAAATTTCTATAATTTTAATTTTATCAACATGTGAATAATTTTAAAGAAAAATAAAACATCTCTCCAATCTACAAATAAGGAAAGAGATCTAATCTCTTTCTTTAATCTTTTGTAGATCTTTTACAAGAGAGATATTTTAATTTTAATTCTCTTTAAAATATATCTTCCACATAATAATAAAAATTAAAATTAAATTTCTTTTTTAATTTATTTTGGCCGGCCCTACTAGCTTGGGTTCAAGCTAGGGCCGGCCACCCAATCTCATACCTAGGCCGGCCCTAGCTTGATCCCAAGCTAGCTTGGCCGGCCCCTATTGGGTGGGTATAGAAGGTGGGTATAGGTGGGTATAGAACTCTATAAATAAGAGGCTACGATAGGGACCGAGAGGAGGAATTGGTTTTGGTCTCCCGATAAAATTAAGCATCCCGTGTTCGCCCCGAACACACAACTTAATTTTATCAATGATAATTCATTCCACTAGAGAACTATCATTGAACTACCGCACCAATCCCAAATTACATTTTTGGGCTCCTTCTTATTATGAGTGTGTTAGTCTCCCTGTGTTTAAGATATCGAATGTCCACTAATTAAGTGAGTTACTGACAACTCATTTAATTAATGTCTAAGTCCAAGAGTAGTACCACTCAACCTTATCGTCATGTCGAACTAAGTCCACCTGCAGGGTTTAACATGACAATCCTTATGAGCTCCTCTTGAGGACATTATCAACCTAGTATCTCTAGGACACAGTTTCCTTCTATAATCAACAACACACACTATAAGTGATATCATTTCCCAATTTATCGGGCTTATTGATTCATCGAACTAAATCTCACCCATTGATAAATTAAAGAAATAAATATCAAATATATGTGCTTGTTATTATATTAGGATTAAGAGCACACACTTCCATAATAACCGAGGTCTTTGTTCCTTTATAAAGTCAGTATAAAAGAAACGACCTCAAATGGTCCTACTCAATACACTCTGAGTGTACTAGTGTAATTATATAGTCAAGATAAACTAATACCTAATTACACTACGACCTTCTAATGGTTTGTTCCTTTCCATTTTGGTCATGAGCTATTGTTATTTATAACATCATCTTCCGTATGTGACACCACATACTATGTTATCTACAATATAAATTAAATGAACAACTACAAACAAATGTAGATAATTAGACCAAATGTGATTCTTTATTCATAATGAATGTTTACAAAGCTTAGGCTTTCAGTATACACTCCAACAATCTCCCACTTATACTAATGACTAAGCTGTCATATCTTCTACCATACATCTGATTCCCATTCCTCCACATGCCGATCGAAAGCTTTCACCGAAAGGGCCTTAGTGAAAGGATCTGCCAGGTTATCTGCTGATGCAATCTTGGCGATGACAACTTCTCCTCGCTTCACGATATCTCGTATCAGGTGGTACTTGCGCTCTATATG
The DNA here is from genome assembly GCF_018446385.1 of Zingiber officinale. Taxonomy (NCBI): domain Eukaryota; kingdom Viridiplantae; phylum Streptophyta; class Magnoliopsida; order Zingiberales; family Zingiberaceae; genus Zingiber; species Zingiber officinale. The sequence goes on along the minus strand of NC_056007.1, from coordinate 48,844,735 downwards.
TTTACTTGCCTTATGAGCTCGTGGTTCCTTCGAGTTTGCAACTGCACCGCTATTATCACAATAAATTGTGATGATTTTGGGCAAACCAGGAATCACATCTAAGTCCATTAGAAAGTTCCTGAGCCATACTGCTTCTTTAGCTGCCTCAGAGGCAACTTCCATGGTTGAGTCCGAAACGCATTTCTGCTTAGCACTCCTCCATGAAATGGCTCCACCTCCTAAAGTAAACACATAGCCTGATGTAGACTTACTGTTATCCCTATCTGATTGGAAATCTGAATCCGTGTAACCCACAGGGAGCAAATCGTCTGCTTGGTAAACTAGCATATAATCTCTAGTCCTTCTCAGGTACTTTAATATATGCTTTACCGTAGTCTAATGACCTTGTCCAGGGTTACTCTGATATCTGCTGACCATGCCCATATCAGGTCTCGTATATAGCATTGCATACATTAGGCTTCCTACAGCCGAAGCATAAGGAACTGCTTTCATGTCCTCTATCTCTTTTGATGTCTTTGGAGACATCTCTTTAGATAAAGCTACTCCATGTCTAAAAGGTAAGAAACCTTTCTTGGAATCCTGCATGCTAAAACGAGCAAGGATTGTATCTATATATGAAGCTTGGGATAGACACAACATTCTTTTCTTACGATCCCTTATAACTTTGATCCCAAGAATGTGTGCACATTCTCCTAAGTCCTTCATATCAAATTGTTTGGACAACCATACCTTACGTCTGATAATACCTTGACATTGTTGCCAATTAACAAAATATCATCTACGTATAGTACAAGAAATACCACCACGTTTCCGTTACACTTCTTATATACACAAGACTCATCCGGACTTTGAATAAATCCATATGATACTTCATTAAATCGGATGTTCCAAGACCTTGAAGCTTGCTTCAGTCCATAAATGGACCGATTGAGCTTGCACACTAGATGCTCTTTGCCTTTTTCAATGAACCCTTCTGGTTGCTTCATATGGATGTTCTCTTCAAGACTTCCATTAAGGAAAGCTGTCTTGACATCCATTTGCCAAATCTCATAATCCATATGAGCAGCAATGGATAAGAGTATCCGGATAGACTTAAGCATGGCTACCGGTGAAAAGGTCTCCTCATAATCGATTCCCTCTTTTTGAGTGTACCCTTTTGCAACAAGCCTAGCTTTGAAGGTTTCTACCTTCCCGTCTGTCCCTCTTTTCCTTTTGTAGATCCACTTGCATCCAACAGCTTTTACACCATCAGGTGGTTCTACAAGCTCCCAGACCTTATTAGAGTACTCTATTTCAGAATTCATCGCCTTTTGCCAAGATGCTGCATCTGTATCTTGGAGTGCTTCGTCATATGACCGGGGATCAGGTTCATGTTTACCCGGGATCAAGTCCGAAGACTCTCCCAAAAACATGAATCTCTCAGGTTGCCTCACAACCCTCCCACTACGACGAGGCACTGTCTGTGGTTGTGTATCATGTGTGACACGTGTTGCAGTCTCTTGTGGTACTTCATCTTGTACTGTTGGTACTGAAGTAGACATGTCCTCTCTAAGTTCTTCTAAAACGACTTTACTACTGGGCTTGTGATCCATTATATAGTCTTCTTCTAAAAACTGGGCATTGGTGCTAACAATGACCTTCTGGTCTTTAGGACTATAAAATAAACCACCTTTCGTTCCTTTGGGATATCCTACAAACACGCGAACTTCTGTACGAGATTCTAACTTATCAGCATCTGGTTTCAGCACATGTGTTGGACTACCCCAAATCCGAATATGTCTTAGACTGGGTTTTCGCCCATTCCACAATTCTATGGGAGTAGAAGAAACTGATTTAGAAGGTACTAAGTTCAGAATGTGCGTTGTCGTTTCCAGAGCATATCCCCAAAACGAATTTGGTAATTCTGAATAACTCATCATCGATCTAACCATCTCCATAAGAGTCCTATTCCTTCGTTCTGCTACACCATTCTGTTGGGGTGTTCTAGGTGCAGACAATTGGGATTGAATCCCAGCCTCTGATAAGTAATTCCTAAACTCTCCTAAGAGGTATTCGCCACCACGATCAGATCGTAGTGTCTTGATACTTTTACCTAATCGTTTCTCCACATCAACCTTGTATTCTTTGAACTTGTCAAAGCATTCGGACTTGCGGCGCATTAGGTAAATGTATCCATATCTTGAATAATCGTCTATGAAAGAGACAAAATATTCAAAACCTCCTCTTGCCTGGACAGACATAGGACCACACAAATCAGAGTGAACCAACTCTAACACTTCTTTGGCTCTATACCCCTTGGCCTTGAACGGCCTCTTGGTCATTTTACCTTCTAAGCAAGATTCACAAGTTGGAAAATTTTCCAACTCTAATGAACTCAAAAGTCCATCGGCTATAAGCCTCTGAATCCTACTTAAATTAATATGACCAAGTCTTAGATGCCAAAGATATGCTTGGTTCATTTCTGAAGGTTCTTTTCTCTTATTAGAATTAGAAGATGAGTTATAAATTTCCATGTTTTGCTTTGTGGAAGAAATTGGATTTAAAATATACAAATTGCCAACTAATGCACCAGAACAGATAATCACTTTATTTCTTTTAATAACTACATCGTTACTGAAAGAAACTGAATATCCATCTAAAAACAGTTTAGAAACTGAAATTAAATTCTTTCTAAAACTGGGTACATAAAGACAATTTCTTAAAACCAAATTTCTATTTCTACTAAAAGACAAGTAGACGTCTCCCACTGCAACAGCTGCCACGTTAGTAGCATTGCCCATGTAGACGGTAATCTCCCCTTCAGATAGTCGTTGGGTTTCCTGGAACCCCTGCAAGGAATTGCAGACATGATCAGTGGCTCCCGTATCTACACACCAGGTGCTGGTAGATAACACCGCTAAACATGTTTCAACAACTAGAGTATGAGATGTACCTTTGTTTTGGTTCTTACGAGGATAGTCCGCCTTCCAATGTCCTGCCTGCTTGCAGATGAAGCACTTGCCCTTCGGCTTCTTCATTCCAGCTTTAAATCCTGTACTCTGAGATTTATTCACTTTCTTTGCTGAACCAGTTTGTTTCTTCTTCTTCTTTCCTTTCGGTTTAGAAGTAGAACCATTTTCAGCATAGTGAATTTGAGAATTGTGACGAAATAACCCTTCTGCTGCCTGAAGTTCTGTCAGTAGTTCCGCCAATGAATATATCCTTTTGTTCATATTGTAATTCAGGCGGAATTGCTCAAAACTTCTAGGTAGCGTTTGGAGGATCATATCGATCTGGGTTTCCCCATCAATTTCTCCTCCAAGGATCTGTATCACGTTTAGATAAGCCATCATCTTTAGGATATGATCCCTCACAAGAGTACCCTCTTGCATGGTGGCTGTCATTATCTTTCTCATGGCTTCTTGCCTAGAAGCCCTATCCTGATGACCAAAGAGTTCCTTGAGATTGTTCATGATATCATAGGCTGTTGGTAAATCTTGATGCTGATGTTGCAATACATTTGACATTGAAGCCAAAATGTAACACCGTGCCATCTCATCTGCTTTTACCCATTTCCTATGATATTCAATCTCCTCTTGGGTAGATTCACCAGTAGGTGCATCAGGGCAATGCTCAGTCAGTACAAATTTATAGCTTTCAGCAGTAAGAACAATGTCCAGGTTTCTTTTCCAATCTATGTAGTTAGGTCCAGTAAGTCTATTTTGTTGAAGTATGATGGACAGTGGGTTGAAAGACATCCTAAGAATCACAAATAACTTTTGGTCAGAACTCTAAATTTAGAATAATATTGATTCCTCAAACAATACTATTTTAAATTAACCAACACCTTAAAACACCGTGAATTTTGTATGCCACGTTAGTGTGGACGTATACAAATTCAACATTTGTAAAGGAGGGTTTAACCCATTAATTTTATTATCTTGTCAACCTAACTTTTGACAAATAAAATTAATAGTTGGTATTATTTGGTCACACAAAAATAGCAATGACTCCGTTGGGGAGGATACTATTAGATGTGTCTAAGTGTACACCATTACTTGACACTAAGTCCATTAATAAGATTATGCCCTTCCATTGGGGAAGATCACACGCTCTTAATTAACTTCCTATAGTCATCCAACAATGGAAGTATGTTCTAGTGATCCATAAACAAGCTCATCCGTTATGGAGGAAGGCACTCGAGCCAACGCGCATGTTTGCATCACTTACAAACCAGTAATGGAGACCATGAGATTTACTTAAAAATCCCTCCCACTTAGTTATTTATAAATGAGGAATTTTAACTATGCTAGCCTACTAAACTTGTAAACTATCATGCACACAAGGCACAATATAAAAGCAATAAATAGAAAATCTAATTTTCAACTATTATGGCTTTTATCTTTAATTGTCCTCCGTGTGTTGTCATCACGGGTCTAGCTGTCGCATCCATCTTGCTTGTTCCGCTGCGCCTCTGGTCCTTAGAAGGTTCCACGCTTTGCAAGATTCGATCCATGACATAAATAGAATTTTACATTTTGATCCTATATTCCATAAAAGGAATGTACATGTATCTAGATCAAAATAAAATCCTAATAAAACTAAATACAACTCAGTATTTTAATACAATCATGCACACACATATAAATTGCCCTTGACATGTCCAAGGGTCCAATCACACACATAATTAACTAAAAGCCATAATAGTTGGATCCTGCATCCACAAAGTTAGCACATCCTACTATTATCCCGCCTAAATTATGTATGACATGCATAATTAAACTAAATACCAAATACACAGACCCTAGCTCGATACCAATTGTTGGTTGCTACTCGAAAACCTATAGGTTCCACCGTACAAAATTTTGTACAAAGGTCGAACCTTTCCTAGCTACCATGTGTTCTTTTAAATTAAATTTTGGATCGCCTGCGGAACTTAACACGTTTGATCCAAAACTTAATCTATTTGTTCTTTTAGGTTTTGACTTGGATCTCCTGCGGAACTTAACACGTTCGACCCAAGTCACCTTAAGTTATTAATTCCATTAAATATTAATTTCCATAAAAGGTTCCAGTACTGACGTGGCGAGGCACATGGCCTTCTTGGATATGGGAGCAACCACCACCGACTAGACAAAACCTTTAATAGAAAGCTAATATTTAATTTCCTAAAATAACTTTAGGTTAACCAAAAGGAACAATCAAATCACAAGGAAAAGAAAGAAACAAAAGAACACAACTTCGAAAAACATATTCGAAATTCTAGAACGTAAGCCTCTTGTATTTGGTATTATTTCCATAAATAACTAGCATGATGCGGAAATAGAAATTACTAGTTATACCTTGTAGAAAAACCTCTTGATCTTCTACCGTATTCCTCTTCTAACCTCGGACGTTGTGTGGGCAACGATCTTCCGAGACGAGAAACCACCAATCACCTTCTTCTCCTCCTAGCTAGGTTCGGCCAACAAAGAGGAAGCTTCACCAAGGAAGAAAAACAAAATACTAACCAAGCTCCAAGAGATGCTAGCTTTCTCTCCTTCTTCTTCTTCTTCTCCGAGTAGTATCCGGCCACCACAAGAGCTCCAATAGAAGGGTAGGGTTCGGCCACCACAAGAGGAAGAGAGGGAGAGGTTGGCCGGCCACACCAAGGAATAAAAGAGGGAGAGGAATAATAGATGTTGTGTCTTGTGAAGGCACCCTCACCCCTTCTTTTATATTCCTTGGCCTAGGCAAATTACGAAATTTAATTACAATAAATTTTCCTTAATTTCCTTGACATGATTTAATTGAGAGAAATAAAATAAAATTTCCCAATTAATTTCAAGTGGCCGGCCATATCATTGGAAACAAAAGAGGACAAGTTTTAATCAACAATTAAAACTTCCTAATTTGTTTCCGGAAATTTTAAAAATAAAATTTCTCTTTAAAATCTCTTCATGGTTGATAAAAGGAAATTTCTATAATTTTAATTTTATCAACATGTGAATAATTTTAAAGAAAAATAAAACATCTCTAATCTACAAATAAGGAAAGAGATCTAATCTCTTTCTTTAATCTTTGTAGATCTTTTACAAGAGAGATATTTTAATTTTAATTCTCTTTAAAATATATCTTCCACATAATAACAAAAATTAAAATTAAATTTCTTTTTAATTTATTTTGGCCGGCCCTACTAGCTTGGGTTCAAGCTAGGCCGACCCTAGCTTGATCCCAAGCTAGCTTGGCCGGCCCCAATTGGGTGGGTATAGAAGGTGGGTATAGGTGGGTATAGAACTCTATAAATAAGAGGCTACGATAGGGACCGAGAGGAGGAATTGGTTTTGGTCTCCGATAAAATTAAGCACTATCCTTGAACACACAACTTAATTTTATCAATGATAATTCATTCCACTAGAGAACTATCATTGAACTACCGCACCAATCCCAAATTACATTTTGGCTCCTTCTTATTATGAGTGTGTTAGTCTCCCTGTGTTTAAGATATCGAATGTCCACTAATTAAGGGAGTTACTGACAACTCATTTAATTAATGTCTAAGTCCAAGAGTTCTACCACTCAACCTTATCGTCATGTCGGGCTGAGTCCACCTGCAGGGTTTAACATGACAATCCTTATGAGCTCCTCTTGGGACATTATCAACCTAGTATCTCTAGGACAGTTTCCTTCTATAATCAACAACACACACTATAAGTGATATCATTTCCCAATTTATCGGGCTTATTGATTCATCGAACTAAATCTCACCCATTGATAAATTAAAGAAATAAATATCAAATATATGTGCTTGTTATTATATTAGGATTAAGAGCACACACTTCCATAATAACCGAGGTCTTTGTTCCTTTATAAAGTCAGTATAAAAGAAACGACCTCAAATGGTCCTACTCAATACACTCTGAGTGTACTAGTGTAATTATATAGTCAAGATAAACTAATACCTAATTACACTACGACCTTCTAATGGTTTGTTCCTTTCCATTCTGGTCATGAGCTACTGTTTATAATTTATAAGGTACTGATAACATCTTCTGTATGTGACACCACATACTATGTTATCTACAATATAAATTAAATGAACAACTACAAACAAATGTAGATAATTAGACCAAATGTGATTCTTTATTCATAATGAATGTTTACAAAGCTTAGGCTTTCAGTATACACTCCAACAATAGTGTAATTTGGTATTAGTTTATATTGACTATAAAATTACACTAGTGCACTCTGAGTGCATTGAGCAGGACCATTTAAAGTAGTTTCTTTTTATACTGACTGCATAAAAGAATAAGACCTTTGTTATTATGGAAGTGTGTCCTCTTAATCCTGATATAATAACAAGCGTATATATTTAGTATTTATTTCTTTAATTTATCAGTGGGTGAGATTTAGGTCGATAAATCAAAAGGCCCGATATGTTGGAAAATAATGTTATTTATAGTGTGTGTTGTTGATTATAGAAGGAAACTGTGTCCTACAATCTAGGTTGATGATGTTCCCAAGAGGAGCTCATAAGGATTGTCATGTAACCCCTGCAGGTGGACTTAGTCCGACATGATAATAAGGTTGAGTGGTACTACTCTTGGAGTTAGATATTAATTATGTGAGTTATTAGTAACTCATTTAATTAGTGGGTATTCGATATCTTAAACACAAAGAGATTAACACACTCATGATAAGAAAGAGCCCATATAGTAATATGGGATTGGTGCGGTAGTTCAATAATAACTCTTTAGTGGTATGAGTTATTATTGATGAACTCGAGTTGGGTGTTCGGGGCGAACACGGGAAGCTCAAGTTCATCAGGAGACCAAAACCAATTCCTTCTCTCGGTCCCTGTCATAGCCTCTTATTTATAAAGTCTTACATCCACCTAAACTCAACTTCTTACCCACCTTAAGGTGGCCAGCTAAGCCTAGCTCGGATCCCAAGCTAGGGCCAGCCAAACCAAGGAGAGATGGGTTCAAGTGGTGGCCGGCCCTAGCTTGGAGCCCAAGTAGGTGGCCGACCACGATAAAAATAAAAGGGATTTTAATTTTAAAATATTTCCTTATGTGGAAACCATGATTTAAAAGAGAGTGTTAAAATTAAATTTTTCCTTTTATAGTTTCTACAAAGGATTAAGAGAAAGGTTTGATATCTTTCCTTATTTGTAGTTAATGGGAAGATTTTAATTTTGGAGAAAACTTTTCTTTTTGTAATCATACACATGTTTTAATAGAGAGATTTTAATTTATAAAAGTTTCCTTTTATAACCAACCATGAAGGGAATTTGAAAAGAGAAATTTTTATTTTAAAAGTTTCCGGAAATAAATTAGGAAGTTTTAATTTTGTGTTTAAAACTTTCCTTACTTGGAGGACTAGTAGGGGTCAGCCATAAGATGGATTAAGAGGAAATTTTAATTAAATTTTCCTTATTAGCCATTAGGAAGGAAAATAAGGAAGTTTTAATTATGTTTAAAACTTTCCTTATTTGCCAAGACCAAGGAATATAAAAGAGAGGGTAGAGGCGCCTCACCTTACAAGACATCTATTATTCCTCTCCTCTCTTCCTTTGTGGTGGCCAGCCCTCATCCTTCCTCTCCTCTCTTCCTTTGTGGTGGCCAGCCCTCATCCTTCCTCTCCTCTCTTCCTTTGTGGTGGCCAGCCCTCATCCTTCCTCTCCTCCTTTTCTTCTTCTTTGGTGGCTAGCGGCATCAACTCTTGAGGAGATTTTGGTGGACGAATTTAGCTTGGAGAAGAAGTAGAGAAAGGAGGCCTGGTTTCTTTGCATCCCTTGGAGCTTGTTTGGTGGCCGAAGTTATTCATCTCGAGGAGATTGTTGGTGGCTGAAACTTGCAAGGAGAAGAAGGAGGCTTGGGTGGATTCTTGTCTCGGTAGATCGTCACCCACACGACGTCCGAGATAAGAAGAGGAATACGATAGAAGATCGTGAGATCTATAAGCTACAAAAGGTATTACTAGTTATTAGTTTCCGCATCATAACTAGTTTATTTTTTTGTTTAGATCTTGAAATACCAAACACAAGAGGCTAACGATTCTAGGATATCGAATTTATATTTCAATTTTGTGTTTCTTTTGTTTTTCGATCTTGTGATTTGATTATTCTTAATGGTTAAACCTAGGATTACTATAAGGAGATTAAATATTGAATTTCATTAAAAGGCTTTGTCTAGGAAGTGGTGGATGATCCCATACCCAAGAAGGCCTAGTGCCTCGCCATGTTTAACCTGGAAGCCGATCTCTGAAATAAATATTTAATCAAATTTGTAACATGGGTGGATATGGATTAATAATGTTAAGCATCGTTTGTGATCCAATTCTAAACCTCTAAGAACAGATAAGTTAAATTTTGAATCAATAATGTTAAGTTTTGTTTGCGATTCCAAATTTAATTTCTAAAGAAAACAATAGGTTGTTAGGAAAGGTTCGAGATTTGTACAAAATTTTTGTACAGAGGAACTAATACGATATTCTGAGTAGCAACCAACAATTGGTATCAGAGCTAGGGTTTGCCTCTGTGTGTTTGGTTTTCAATTTAAATTATGCACAGGTCATACATAATTTAGGCAGGAATATAGTAGCATATGCTTACTCTGTGGTTGTAGGCTCTAACTATTTTGGCTTATTGTGATTGTGTGTGATTGGACCCTTGGACATGTCAAGGGCATTTTATGTGTGTGCATAATTGTATTTATTAAATACAGCAGGAGCTGTATTAGCCCTAGGATTTTATTTTTTGTTCGATCTAGACCTCATGTACATTCCCTTGTGGAATATAGGATCAATAAATGTAACATTCTATTTTTTTCGCGGATCATACCCTTGCGAGGTGTGGTATTATTTGAGGACCAGAGACACAGCGGAATAAGAAACAAGATAGATGCGACGACAAGACCCCATTGCGGTGGCTAAAGATTGCAGCAGCTAGGGTTAGCAGCACACGGAGGACAGTGATGGAAGAAGCCATAATAGTTGAAAAATTAATTTACATATTTATTACTTTTATTTACTGTGATGTGTGTGATGTGTGTGATGTGTGCTTGCATGGTTAAAATTCCTCACCTTAAATAACTAAGTGGGAGAGGAATTTTAAATAAATTCCACGGTCTCCATTACTGGTTTGAAAGTGATACAAACAAACTTGCGTGTTGGCTCTAAGTGCCTTCCTCCACAATGGATGAGTTTGTTTACGGGTCATTAGGTCAAACTTCCTTTTATAGATGATTACAGAAAATTATCTAGGAGCGTGTGATCTTCTCCAACTGAAGGGGCACAATCCTATTTAATGGACTAAGTATCAAGTAATGGTATTTACTTAGACGCATTCAATAGTATCCTCCCTAACGGAGTCACTGCTATTTTTTACGTGACCAAAGGAAAACCAACTATTAATTTTATTTGTCATAGAGTTTGGATGACAAGATAATAAAATTAATGGGTAAAACCTCCTCTTACAAATGTTTAAATTTGTATACGTCCACACTAACGTGGCAAGCAAAATTCACGGTATTTTGAGGTGTTGGTAAATTTAAATAGTATTGTTTGAGGAATCAATATTATTCTAAATTTAGAGTCTTGACCAAAACTTATTTTGTGATTCTTAGGATGACTTTCAACCCACTGGCTATTATACTGAAAGAGAAAAACTTACTGGACCCAATTACATATATTGGAAAAGAAACCTGGACATTGTCCTAACTGCTGAAGGCTATAAGTTTGTACTATTAGAGGTCTGTCTTAATGTGCCTAATAGTGATTCTAGTGAAGAGGAGATTGAGTATCATAAGAAATGGGTAAAGGCAAATGAGATGGTGCAGTGTTACATTTTGGCTTCAATGTCAAATGTGTTGCAACATCAGCATCAGGACTTACCAACTGCTTATGACATGATGAATAATCTCAAGGAACTCTTCGGACACCAGAATCGGGCTGCAAGGTAAGAGGTAATGAGAAAATTAATGACAGCCACCATGTTAGAGGGGACACCCGTAAGGGATTATATCCTAAAGATGATGGCTTATTTGAACGAAATATAATTCCTTGGAGCTGAAATCGATGGGGAAACCCAGATCAATATTATTCTCCAAACGCTACCTAGAAGTTTTGAGCAGTTCCGCCTGAACTATAACATGAACAAAAGGGCTTATACATTGGCGGAACTTCTGACAGAACTTCAGGCAACAGAAGGTATATTTCATCATACTTTAGGCAACAGAAGGTATGTTTCTACTTCTAAGTCGAAAGACAAGAAGAAGAATAAACAGGCTAGCTTAGCAAAGAAGGTGAATAGATCTCTAGGTACTGGACCAAAAGCTGGAGTGAAGAAGCCAAAGGGCAAGTGCTTCATCTGCAAACAGTCTGGACATTGGAAGGCAGACTCTCCTCGTAGGAAAGAAAACAATAAAGGTATATCTTATTCTCTAGTGGTTGAAACATGTTTAGTGGTGTTATCTACCAGCACCTGGTGTGTAGATACAAAAGCCACTGATCATGTCTGCAATTCATTGCAGGGGTTCCAAGAAACCCATCGACTATATGAAGGAGAGATAACCGTCTATATGGGCAATGCTACGAAGGTGGCGGCTGTTGTAGTGGGAGACGTCTACTTATCATTCGATAGGAATAGAACTTTGATTTTGAGAAATTGTCTTTATGTACCAAGTTTTAGAAAGAATTTAATTTCAGTTTCTAAACTATTTTTGGATGGATATTCTGTTTCTTTTGATTACAAAGTAGTTATCAAGAAAAATAGGGTTATTATCTGTTATGGTACATTAGTAGGCAATTTGTATACTCTAAATCTAATTTCTCCCACAAAGCAACAAATAGAAATTAATAACACATCTTCTAATTCTAATAAGAGAAAGGAACCTTCATAAATGAACCAAACATATCTTTGTCATCTAAGGCTTGGTCATATTAACTTAAGTAGGATTCAAAGGCTTATAGTTGATGGACTCTTAGGTTCATTAGTGGTGGAAAATTTTCCAACCTGCGAATCTTGCTTGGAAGGAAAAATGACAAAGAGACCTTTTAATGTCAAGGGGTATAGAGCCAAAGATGTGTTGGAAATAGATCATTCTGATTTGTGTGGTCCTATGTCTATCCAGGCAAGAGGTGGCTTCAAATATTTTGTCTCTTTTATAGACGACTATTCGAGATATGGGTATATTTACTTGATGCGCCGCAAGTCTGAATGCTTTGATAAATTCAAAGAGTACTAGGCTGATGTGGGGAAACGTCATGGTAAAAGTATCAAGACATTACGGTCTGATCGTGGTGGCGAATACCTCTTTAGAGAGTTTAGGAATTACTTATCAGAGGTCGGGATTCAATCCCAATTGTTTGCACATGGTACACCCCAACAGAATGATGTGGTAGAACGAAGGAATAGGACTCTTATGGAAATGGTTAGATCGATGATGAGTTATTCAGAATTACCAAATTCATTTTTGGGATATGCTTTGGAAACAGTAGTGTACATTCTGAATATGGTACCTTCTAAATCAGTATCCTTTACTCCTATAGAATTATGGAATGGGCGTAAGCCTAGCCTGAAACATATTCGAATTTGGGGTAGTCTAGCACATGTGCTGAAGGGAGACACTGACAAGTTAGAATCACGTACCAAAGTTTGTCTGTTTATAGGATATCCTAAAGGAATGAAAGGTGGTTTGTTTTATAATCCTAAAAATCATAAGATCATTGTTAGCACCAATGCTCAATTTTTAGAGAAAGATTATGTAATGAACCATAAGCCCATGAGTGAAATTGTTCTAGAAGAAATTAGAGAGGACACGTCTAGTCTAGTACCAACAGTATAAGATGAAATATCACAAGAAACTACAACACATGTCACAAATGATGCACAGTTGTAGACAGTGCCTCATCATAGTGGGAGGGTTGTGAGGCAACCTGAGAGATTCATGTTTTTGGGAGAGTCTTCCGACTTGATCCCTGGTGAATATGAACCTGATCCCCGAGCATATGACGAAGCACTCCAAGATGAAGATGTAGTATCTTGGCAAAGAGCGATGAATTCTGAAATAGAATCTATGTATTCTAATAAGGTCTGGGAGCCTGTAGAACCACCAAATGGTGTAAAAACCGTTGGATGTAAGTGGATCTACAAAAGGAAAAGAGGGATAGATGGGAAGGTCAAAACCTTCAAAGCAAGGCTTGTTGCGAAGGGGTATAGTCAGAAAGAGGAAATCAAGTATGAGGAAACCTTTTCACCAGTAGCTATGCTTAAGTCTATTTGGATACTCTTATCTATTGCTGCTCATATGGATTATGAGGTTTGGCAAATGGATGTCAAGACAGCTTTCCTTAACGGAAGTCTTGAAAAAAAACATCCATATTAAGCAACCAGAGGGGTTTATTGCAAAGGGCAAAGAGCATCTAGTATGCAAGCTCAATAGGTCGATTTATGGACTGAAGCAAGCTTCAAGATCTTGGAACATCCGGTTTAATGAAGTAATCCAGTTATATAGATTTATTCAGTGTTCGGATGAGTCTTGTGTATACAAGAAGTGTGATGGAAATGTGGTGGTATTTCTTGTACTATACGTAGATGACATTTTGTTAGTTGGAAACAATATCAAAGTGTTGTCAGAAGTAAGGGTATGGTTGTCCAAGCAACTTGATATGAAGGACTTGGGATGTAACGCCTGAAAAAAAATTTCAAAATTATATTAGAAATCTTCTATGATTTTTCTGGAATTTTAGGATATTTTTACAGAATTTTTTGAGTAGCGGAAGTAGCAAAAACAAATAGGGAAGTAAAATAGCCTACGCGGGTATTGAACCCGAGACCTATTGGGTCCTACGACTTATAGTGAACTCTAGCAACCAAGTGAACCTAGCAGGGTCGTATTGAAAGAAAAGAGAATCAATTATATTTATACTTAAGTTGGGCGAATTAACCACTTAATATAAATAGGGAAAATAATTAAGTGAGGAGTTATTTTGGATCGTGATTTTTCCTCTCCTCAACCTAATTCCGCCGAACACTCTTCTCTCCCTCATCCTCTCGGCGCCCAAGCCAAGGAAGACCTAGGGTTCCATCCCTAGGGCCATAGGAGTATCTTCCGGCAACATCAAAGGCACAAGGACGCTCCTCTCCGCGAAAGGAACACGTAGACACAAGGAGATCGCCGAAGGGATCTCTCCACCGGAAACCTAGCGTCTAGATTTGTAAGAAACTTCGAGCAGGAGGTAAGAAACCCCTCAACTGCAGTATAAGTAGCTTTTTCGAGGTTTTACGCATTAGTTTAGTTGTATGCAGAATTTCGGGTATGTAGGGTGTGAACTAGTGCACACCATATGTTTGATAAAATGTGTAACTCAGTTAAATGCCACCGTAGGCATTCTAATAGCTCAGTAAATGTAATAGAAGCATTTTCACAGAAGGTCCAGTTTATTACAGCTTTCATGGGATTACGATCCAATGGGTGAGCTCCCACAGTCGCCTCTAGGTTCAACCAACCTAGCTCTAGGTTCAGATAACCTAGAAATAACAAAATAAGAAAATTCAGCTATATCTAGTATTTTATTTTCAACAGTGGCACTTTACTGGACTAGATGTCCATTGGGCTGGGCTCCCATAGTCGTCCCTAGGTTTAGATAACCTAGTAACCCTACTAGATTCGGGACTAGCTAACTCGGGTTTAGTTAGGAATACGCGCATAGCAAGTACAGTTGTTGGACCCATCAGCAGCATGATTAGTATTTTGATCTATTATTATAAATAGTTTTTCAAAATCTCACAATCAGTTATGTGAACATGATTTAAATTCAGTATTAGCTTAGTTCAGTTCAACTCAGTGTTGTATCAGTTTAGCTTCTTTCCATTGATACATGTGATAGTTTCATGCTTAACTCTGGATATTCCATGACTAGTTTGGATGCCATGTTTTAGTATACATGATAAGTAACTTCAGTATTTAAATTTCAGCATGTCAGCATGTTTTAAAAATATGATTTCATTGTATGCATGTTTTGTGAGGTAGATGGTTTCTTACTAACCGAAAGCTTACAGATACTTCTTTTCCTTATACTGCAGATAAAGGTAAAGGAAAGATGGACTAGCAGAGGCTGGAGGTCAATGCAGTGAAGATGTGTGTGGCAGGAACTTGGAATAAAGATTATTGGAGATTAGCAAGTGTTAAAGAATTGAGTTCTTATAGTTTCTATTTCTTCATATCTTTAGAATGTTTAATATTATGAGTTATGAAAGTATGCACTAGTTTATGGTTAATCCACTAGTATCTCAATGTTAGACAGTAAATCATACGTACTGGTAGGTCTAGCAGCTTGGGTTTTTGTTATAGAGTTAATATATGTGATTTGGCATGAAACAGTGCGGAAATCAGAGTTCAGCAGCGAAATCAAAAACTCCAATCGATCGACCGATCGATTGGAGGAACCTCAATCGATCGGTTGATCGACTGAGAGCTGATTTCCGTGAACAGTAAGCTCTGGAATCGATCACTGGATCGACCGAGGAATTAGCCTCGTGAACAGAGAGCTTCTGAATCGATCACTGGATCGATCAGTCATAGCTGGATCGATCAGCCGATCGATCCATAAATTCTTCGTGCACAGTAGCGTGCTGAATCGATCACTGGATCGATCAACAAGGCTGGATCGATCAACCGATCGATCCAAACAAAGCTTTTGTATACAATAGCCATCTGAATCGATCAGTGAATCGATCCGAACATCCCAATCGATCAGCTGATCGATTGAAATGCCTGTTTCAGCTGAAAACCCTTAAGTTCAGTCCTTAATCATATTGAAGGATAGATCTTCTCTTTTGAGAAAAGGTACAACTTTTAAAAGGTACTTTAAAGCATAAGATCAAATTTAGTAGCAATTGGCATGAGTTTAGTAAATTTTAAATTAGTTCACGTTTCCGCACCCCTTAAATATAGCTTAGCACAGCATGATGTGATGATCCGGCCTTACAGCTTAGCCAGTAGAAGGCGGGTCATTACAGAGTGGTATCAGAGCAAAGTTCCATACTTCCTACACACACACATCAGCATTGAACCTGTAGCTTCCAAGTAAGAACATCTCTCACTTTATTTATGTTTCATGTTTTCATGTTTAGAGATAACTAAAGTATGTTTATTCATGATAGTATCTAACGTGATAACCATAGTTATGCAAATATGATTGTCTTAGTTATGTATGTCCTCTATGTCTCTAGAAATGGCACGAGGACGCCCAGCTAGAAGGGCACCAACTACTGAGCCCCAACATAAGGCAGGCAGTTCAGTGCCTCCCCCAGACCTTACGGCAGTAGTAGCTCAGTTACAGAAGCAACTAGATGAACAGCAACAGGAGATAGCCACCCTCAGGTCTAATCAGCAGAACACTCCTACTGTCACCCCAGAACCCAATTTAGCGACCCCAGTGGTGATAGGCAAGGGGAGAAGCCTATCTGATCCAGTGGTAGAGAGTTAAGATAGAGAACTTCTCAGGCACCAGTGAACCATGGGATGCTCAGGCCTAGTTCAAAACACTGGAGAGTACGATTGAGCTTCTGGACTGGCCAGAACATGAGATGGTGAAGTGTGCCTCCTTTTGCTTGACAGGGGATGCACGTATGTAGTGGGAGAGAATTAAAGCGAAGCACCTAATGAACCAGATGTCATGGGCTGACTTTGAGAAGGAATTCTTCGCGGAGTTCTTTCACATGCGGGTCACAAACCGCCACTACGACGAGTTCACTGAATTTCGCCAGGGTAACCTTTCAGTGGAGGAAGCCGTGAAGAAATTCAACAGATTGGCTCGTCTATGCCCTGAATTAGTCAGCACTAAAAAAAGAACGAGTCCGGTTGATGCTCAAGATGCTAAGGCCGGAAATAGCAATGAACGTGACCAGCGGCGTCCATAGGCCGCAAAACACTGAAGAACTAGTAAGCAGTGCTTTGACCACCGAGCACTACCAGAATAATATCAAACAACAGAAGCAAGTCCTCTCAGAGTCCAAAGGTCAGGGAGGCTCAGGTACTCAGAAACACCAGGGCCACAGCTCCCATGGCTCAAATTGGAAAGGGAACTCTAGCAACAAACGCAAACCAGGGAGTTACCAAAAGGAGGACCAGCTAGTAAATAGCCCAGCTATCCCAAGTGTTCTACCTGTGGGAGATTCCACCCAGGAGTTTGTCGCAAGGGCACACGAGGATCCTTCGAATGTGGACAAGAGGGGCATATGGCTAAGCAGTGCCCGAACAAGACCGATTTTCCTCAACCACAGCCGATTCAGCATGGAGGCCAGCCAGCCCAGTTACACCAGATGTAGGCTGCTTTAGACGGTCCATCCATCAGCCAGGGCAGACTAGAATCCCCCTCAGCCACGACGAACGCAAGGATCTATTCCCTCACCAGAGAGGATGTAGCGAATGCCTCGACAGTTGTTATAGGTCAGATTAGTATTTTACAGCAAAGTGCAACTGTATTATTCGATACTAGGGCAACCCATTCTTATATATCCAGGGCATTTGTCGAAAAGTTAGCAGTACCCCCAGAGGTATTCAGTGGTCAGTTTCTGACAACACTACCTTCGGGAGAAATTATGGCATCCAAGCAGTGCCAGTCATTATAGCAGACAGAGAACTCTTTTGTGATCTGATAGTGCTAGATATGGCTGACTACGATGTCATCATGGGAATGGACTTCCTGATCAAGTACGGTGCTTCCATAGAGTGCCATAAACAAAAACTTATGTTCCAACCCGAAGCAGGAGTGCAGTTTGAGTACAGCGGAGAGCCAAAGAGAAGAGCCAAGAAGTTTCTCTCAGCTTTGAAGGCATAGAAACTACTGGATTCAGGATGTACGGGATTCTTAGCACATGTAGTCGGTAGCAGCTAGGACAAGGACCGAAAGCTAGAGGAGGTCCGAGTCATATGTGACTACCCAGCAGTCTTTCCTGAAGAGTTATCAGGCCTAGCACCAGACAGGGAGATGGAATTTGAGATAGAACTTATTCCCGATACAAATCCCATTTCCAAAGCACCCTGTCGCATGGCTCCAGCTAAACTGAAAGAACTTCAGGAGCAACTATAGGAGCTGCTTGACAAGGGCTTCATACGTCCTAGTCACTCACCATGAAGAGCGCCTGTATTGTTCGTGAAGAAGAAGGACGGGAGCATGCGCCTATGCATAGACTACCGGGCACTGAACCAAGTCACCATCAAGAACAGGTATCCTCTTCCCAGAATAGATGTAACACCCACGAAATTTTAAGATAAGTATATGAGCATTAATCTCTTTAGAGCATGAAAGTAAGAGGAATCAAAGAAATAAATAATAAAAATAAAAAGAAGAAGAGGTCAAGGTTTGAACCTTGGACCTCCCATAAATAATGAAGATAAATTGATGCATGACAACCACTAGGATAATGATTTACATATGGATAGGAAAGAATGGAATCTTAGTTAAAGGTGAGAAGAAAAATAAAAGAAAATTTAAGCAAAAGGGCAAGAGAATACCAAGTGACTTACCTCCTCTTCCTCTTGGTTAAGAGAAGGAACAAGAAGAAGGCAAGTTGTCTTCCTCACCCTTCCCTCTCCTCATTTTCGTGGGAATCAAGAGAGGAGTGATGGATGAATTAAGGGAAGGATTAATGAAGGCATAAATTCCCCTCATGATGAATAAATAGAAAATGAGAAAAGAAATCTCTCATTTTTCTCCTTCTTCCTCCTCCTTCTCCCTTCTCTCTTCTCCATCGAGACCAAGGGGTCTTCCCTCTCCTTGATCCGAACACTAAGTTAAGTTCTTCTCCAAGAAAGCTAATTTCTGAGAAGAAATCTTCAAGTTCTAGCCCTTCCAAGCAAAGGAAACCAAAGGAGGCACAAGAAGAAGAAGCTTCTTCCTTTCTTTAGCAACTAGAACATTTTTCTCTAAGAGAAACCACAAGCGAAAGGAAGTAAGTTCCCCTCACCTGTGGTACAATAGCTTATAGGGATTTTTCATGTAAATAGATTTGCTTAACAACCTAGGTATTGTTTCATGAAAATCCATGGTTTTTAACCAAGAAAGAATCTAAGTTTAAAGACCTAACTAGATGTGCTCAATATACTTCTTGTGACATGTATATTATGGTAGGAGTTTATCCTTATGTTTTTACGCTAAAAGGGTTATAGGTTCATGAACTTAATATTTCGGCCAAGCATGAACAAAAGAACTAGAAGAGCTTCAAAACTAAACTAAGCATGATCTCTTGTACTCATAATATGTGCTCTATGATAATAGTGTGGTTAACATATTTGTTCCCAATTGTATGTTGATTTAACTTAATTTTCATTCACATGGGTATTCGGCCATGATAAAAATAAAAGCCTAGGAGAGCTTTAAATCTAAAACTAAGCATGCTATGTTTCTCTAAGATAGGGTAATTATGATGTGCCATGATTGTATGAAGATATAAACCCTATTTTATATGCAAGAAGATTCGGCCATATTAAGATGTGAAGCCTAGGGAAAATTTATAACAAGTCTAAGATGCTCATGACCTTCTTGATGAAATGATATGAAGTTAACTTGTTGCTTTTATGCTTATTTGTTGCATAGAATGATGATTACATGTCTATAACCTTCGGCCACTTAAGGTTCCAAGACCTAGGATGATTAGAACTTGAACCAAATTGCTTATGTTATTTCCTTATAAATGATACCATGAAATTGTGTAGGTTCTCGTGTTTTTTTTTTAGGACACTTGAACTTTGGTTTTGAGTCCTACACCATTCGGCCATATCATGTTTAAGGGCCTAGGAAACCTAGAACCTAACTCAACTATGCTTATGTTAGTCCTTAAAATGTTTGCTATGAAATATGTTTAAGGTTCTCATGCTTTTTAGGACACTTGAACTTTGGTTTTGAGTCCTACACCATTCGGCCATATCATGTTTAAGGGCCTAGGAAACCTAGAACCTAACTCAACTATGCTCATGTTAGTCCTTAAAATGTTTGCTATGAAATATGTTTAAGGTTCTCATGCTTTTAGGACACTTGAACCTTGGTTTTAAGACCTATACCATTCGGCCACATCATGTTTAAGGGCCTAGGAACCCTAGAACCTAACTCAACTATGCTCATGTTATTCCTTGGAATGTTTGCTATGAAAGTTGTTTAAGGTTCTCATGCTTTTAGGACACTTGAACCCTAGCATCAAGTCCTACAAGTTTCGGCCATGATGAAAGTAGAGACCTAGGAATCTAAGAACCCAAACCAAACATGTTCAAAGTATACCTTATGATGTAAGATATGATAAAGGCTTGGGGTTCATATGCTTTCATGTTGCTCACTAAACTAGGTCACAATTTAGCATTTTCGGCCATCACATGATATTAGGGTAGAAACCTAATTATGATCTTTTATGTGCCTCACATGCAATGCTTTATGACATGATAAGAATATGCTATGTAGCTATACTCATTTATGTGATTAGGACTTATGAGTAACAATGTGCTATATGCCTAAATTCATGATATACTGTGTGCTCAAATTTATGATGTGTTGTGTGCTTAATTATGCTTATGGTCATGATATGCTGTGTGCTTAAATATGCTTATGATCATGATATGCTGTGTGCTCAAATTCATGATGTGCTTTGTGCTTAATTATGCATGTGATCATGATATGCTGTGTGCCCAAATTCATGATATGCTATGTGCTCAATTTCACATGCTTTAAGTATGCCTAAGAGTTGCCTCCCTACAAGTGGGATCAAGAGCACTCTTCATGATATGAATATGACATGAAAGTTATGCTAAGAATTTTATTATTATGACATGCTACTTTACTTTTAAGGCTTGTACCAAGGGTGGGCTCCATAAGCGCCCCAGGGTCGATGGACTAAGAAACGGGTGTCGTTAGGGATGGGCTCCTAAGTGCCCCTAGGTCGATGGACTAAGAAACGAGCCTAGTATGTATGCCTTGTAGGGTTCAAGACTTGCTACCTTGGGCCTACATAGGACGCGTGCATTTATGTATGTGGTACAAGCCGGGGCCCTAATCATGTTGAGATTATGTTTAAGTATGTATGTTATAAGTTTTAAAAGACATGTTGCATATGTTTTCATGATGCATGTTTAAGAGTTCACCTTGCATATACCTTAGGTGATGCCATGATACCTTATGTTTATGACATGATGATGCCATGATATTTATGATGATGCTTATGACATGTATGATGTTTATGTTGTGTGATACTATGATATCTTATGTTTATGTTGTGATCATGCCATGATGTGCTACAGGATATGATGAAATTAACTCCATATGATATGACTTGTGTTCTTAATATACTATACGGTTTTTGTGAGTAGGAAAGGAACTTACTGAGCCATGAGTGCTCACAGCTTATTTTCTTGTACTACAGATAAGGGCAAGGGATGGATGAACTAGGGGAGCAGCAGGATGGGCTAGAAGGATGTGTGTGGCAGTGATTTGGCTAACGAAAAAGAAAAGACATGCTTTCATAAAAATAAGAATTATGCCTAGCTTTATGTCACTACTTCATAAATCTATGACATTTTATTATGTGTGTGAGTATCATGTCTCAAAAATATGTTAAGTATGCTGGGTGGTTTATATGTTAGATGATTTGTCATGGTGATTTAAAAGCTAAAGAAAAGTTTTAAAATTTTACGAATAAGACTTCCGCTGTAATTAGTAAGTAAGTATGGTAAAGTAACCCCCGTGGCCTTAGCAGGAGGGGCGGGGCGTTACAATAGATGACATGTTCGATTAGCTAAAGGGAGCAGCAGTGTTCTCTAAGATAGACCTCAGATCAGGTTATCATCAGGTGAAAGTTAAAGAAGGGGATATACCCAAGACAGCATTCAGGACTAGATACGGACACTACGAGTTCGTAGTCATGCCCTTTAGCGTGACAAATGCTCCAGCTACTTTCATGGACCTCATGAACAGAGTATTCAGGGACTACCTAGATAGATTTGTTATTGTGTTTATCGATGACATTCTTATCTATTCAGGAACTCAGGAAGAACACGCAGAGCTCCTGAGAATAGTATTGCAGACCCTTTAGCAAAACCAACTGTACGCCAAGTTCACGAAATATGAATTTTGGTTAGATCAGGTGTCCTTCCTGGGTCACATCATCTCAAGGGATGGTATCATGGTAGACCCCAGTAAGATAGAAGCTGTGAGTAATTGGAAAAGACCCAAGAACGCCAGTGAAATCAGAAGCTTTTTGGGATTAGCAGGTTATTACAGAAAATTTGTAGAGGACTTCTCCAGAATAGCCTCCCCACTGACAGCTCTCTCCAGGAAGAACAGAAAATTTCAGTGGACAAAGGATTGTGAGAACAGCTTCAGTGAGCTAAAGAGGAGATTGACCAGTGCTCCCATTTTGACTCTACCGGAAAACATAGACAGCTTTGATATTTATAGTGACGCCTCTAAATTGGGACTAGGAGCAGTACTGATGCAAGATGGTAAGGTGATCGCCTATGCCTCCAGACAACTCAAAGACTATGAGAGGAACTATCCTACTCATGATCTTGAGCTTGCAGCAGTCGTGTTCGCTCTCAAAATTTGGAGACATTACTTGTATGGAGCTCAGTGTAGAGTGTATACAGATCATCAGAGTCTGAAGTATTTCTTCACTCAGAAGGATCTGAATATGCGATAGCGCAGATGGCTAGAGCTGGTCAAAGACTACGACATAGACATCCTCTACCACCAAGGAAAAGCTAATAAGGTAGTAGACGCACTTAGCAGAAAGTCCAGTGCTACCTTACTATCCCTAGCAGCCATGTCACCGCCCCTACAGAAGGAGATCACAGATTTCGGTCTCAAACTTATAGTGGGACAGCTCTCTACCATGACATTAGCATCTACCCTGCTTGGTGACATCCAGACAGCTCAGGAACAAGATCCTGAAATTCAGAAAATCAAGCAAGGGATAGCAGAACCAGAAAGTGGAGAGTTCAAAAAAGCTGATAGTGGGGCAGTATATTTCGATGACAGACTATGTGTTCCAGATCAGAAGGAACTACAAAGAAAGATTTTAGATGAGGCTCACAGGACTCCCTATGCGATGCATCCTGACTCCACCAAGATGCACCAGGACTTAAAGAGACATTTTTTGTGGCCTGGAATGAAAAGAGACATCGCTAGATATGTCAGCACCTGTCTAACCTGTCAGAGGGTCAAGGCAGAACACCAGAGACCAAGAGGAGCTCTGCAACCTATTCAGATTCCAGAATGGAAGTGGGAAGATATTTCTATGGATTTCATAGTGGGACTACCCAGAACCACGAATGGTTTTGACACCATCTGGGTAATAGTCGACAGATTGACTAAATCAGCCCACTTCTTAGCTATCAGGATATCCTACTCCATGGAGCAGCTAGCTCAGTTGTATCTCAAGGAGAATGTCAGACTACATGGAGTCCCACGGACCATCATTTCAGACAGAGACAATAGGTTCACCTCACACTTTTGGGAGTGGGTACAGTCAGCATTGGGCACCAAGTTAAAATTTAGCACAGCCTTCCATCCTCAGAAAGATGGTCAGACGGAGCGAGTAAATCAGGTACTCGAAGATATGCTCCGAGCATGTGCCCTAGATTTCAAAGGAAGTTGGTGCAAACATCTGAGTTTAGCAGAATTTGCATACAACAACAGTTATCAGGCCACTATCGGCATGACACCATACGAGGCTCTCTATGGGCGGAGGTGTAGATCTCCAATCTGTTGGTATGAGAGTGGTGAGCAGAAAGAACTAGAGCTTCAGACAGATCTAGTAGCAGACACCACAGCAGCTATACAATAAATCCGCCAGAGGATAGAGACAGCTCAGAGCCGCCAGAAAAGCTATGCTGATGCACGGCGTAGACCTTTAGAGTTTTCAGTTGGGGATACAGTATTCCTCAGAGTGGCTCCCATGAAGGGAGTAATGCGTTTTGGGAAGAAGTGCAAATTAAGTCCCAGATATGTGGGACCATACCTGATCAGCAGAAGAGTTGGCAAGGTAGCATATGAGCTAGAACTACCCCAGGAGATGTCAGTTATCCACAATGTATTTCATGTCTCTATGCTGAAGAAGCATATCCCGGATGCCACCCAAGTGATTGAGCCCCAGTCGGTACAAGTCCGCGAAGACCTCAGCTATGATAGTCGGCCTATTCAGATAATAGACCGAGTGGTTAAGAAATTGCGAAACAAGGAAGTACCATTAGTAAAAGTTATTTGGCACAATCACGCAGCAGAAGAGGCAACTTGGGAGACAGAAGCCAGTATGAGATAGAAGTACCCAGAGTTGTTCTAAGTTCGAGGATGAACTTTTCATAAGATATGGGAGATTGTAACACCTAAAAAAATTCTAAAAATTATATTAGAAATATTCTATGATTTTTCTGGAATTTTAGGATATTTTTACAGAATTTTTAGAGTAGCGGAAGTAGCAAAAACAAATAGGGAAGTAAAATAGCCTACGCGGGTATTGAACCCGAGACCTATTGGGTCCTACGACTTATAGTGAACTCTAGCAACCAAGTGAACCCAGCAGGGCCGTGCTGAAAGAAAAGAGAATCAATTATATTTATACTTAAGTTGGGCGAATTAACCACTTAATATAAATAGGGAAAATAATTAAGTGAGGAGTTATTTTGGATCGTGATTTTTCCTCTCCTCAACCTAATTCCGCCGAACCCTCTTCTCTCCCTCATCCTCTCGGTGCCCAAGCCAAGGAAGACCTAGGGTTCCATCCCTAGGGCCATAGGAGTATCTTCCGGCAACATCAAAGGCACGAGGACGCTCCTCTCCTCGAGAGGAACACGTAGACACAAGGAGATCGCCGAATGGGATCTCTCCACCGGAAACCTAGCGTCTAGATTTGTAAGAAACTTAAAGCAGGAGGTAAGAAACCCCTCACCTGTAGTATAAGTAGCTTTTTTGAGGTTTTACGCATTAGTTTAGTTGTATGCAGAATTTCGGGTATGTAGGGTGTGAACTAGTGCACACCATATGTTTGATAAAATGTGTAACTCAGTTAAATGCCACCGTAGGCATTCTAATAGCTCAGTAAATGCAATAGAAGCATTTTCACAGTAGGTCCAGTTTATTACAGCTTTTATGGGACTACGGTCCAATGGGTGAGCTCCCACAGTCGCCTCTAGGTTCAGACAACCTAGCTATAGGTTCAGATAACCTAGAAATAACAAGATAAGAAAATTAAGCTATATCCAGTATTTTATTTTCAGCAGTGGCACTGTACTGGACTAGATGTCCATTGGGCTGGGCTCCCATAGTCGTCCCTAGGTTTAGATAACCTTGTAACCCTACTAGATTCGGGACTAGCTACCTCGGGTTTAGTTAAGAATGCGCGCATAGCAAGTACAGTTTCATGCTTGCCGGGCCCATCAGCAGAATGATTAGTATTTTGATCTATTATTATAAATAGTTTTTCAAAATCTCACAATCAGTTATGTGAACATGATTTAAATTCAGTATTAGCTTAGTTCAGTTCAGCTCAGTGTTGTATCAGTTTAGCTTCTTTCCAATGATACATGTGATAGTTTCATGCTTAACTCTGGGTATTCCATGACTAGTTTGGATGCCATGCTTTAGTATACATGATAAGTAACTTCAGTATTTAAATTCAGCATGTCAGCATGTATATCAAATAGCATGTTTTAAAAATATGATTTCACCGTATGCATGTTTTGTGAGGTAGATGGTTTCTTACTAAGCGAAAGCTTACAGATACTTTTTTTTCTTATACTGTAGATAAAGGTAAAGGAAAGATGGACTAGCGGAGGCTGGAGGTCAATGCAGTGAAGATGTGTGTGGCAGGAACTTGGAATAAAGATTCTTGGAGATTAGCAAGTGTTAAAGAATTGAGTTCTTATAGTTTCTATTTCTTCATATCTTTAGAATGTTTAATATTATGAGTTATGAAAGTATGCACTAGATTATGGTTAATCCACTAGTATCTCGATGTTAGACAGTAAATCATACGTACTGGTAGGTCTAGCAGCTTGGGTTTTTGTTATAGAGTTAATATATGTGATTTGGCACGAAATAGTGCTGAAATCATAGTTCAACAGCGAAATCAGAAAATCCAATCGATCGACCGATCGATTGGAGGAACCTCAATCGATCGGTTGATCGATTGAGAGCTGATTTCCGTGAACAGTAAGCTCTGGAATCGATCACTGGATCGACCGAGCAATTAGCCTCGCGAACAGAGAGCTTCTGAATCGATCACTGGATCGATCAGTCATAGCTGGATCGATCAGCCGATCGATCCATAAATTCTTCATGCTGAATCGATCACTGGATCGATCAACAAGGCTGGATCGATCAACCGATCGATCCAAACAAAGCTTTTGTATACAGTAGCCATCTGAATCGATCAGTGAATCGATCCGAATACCCCAATCGATCAGCTGATCGATTGAAATGCTTATTTCAGCTGAAAACCCTTAAGTTCAGTCCTTAATCATATGTGAAGGCTAGATCTTCTCTTTTGAGAAAAGGTACAACTTTTAAAAGGTACTTTAAGGCATAAGATCAGATTTAGTAGCAATTGGCATGAGTTTAGTAAATTTTAAATTAGTTCACGTTTCCGCACCCCTTAAATATAGCTTAGCACAGCATGATGTGATGATCCGACCTTACAGCTTAGCTAGTAGAAGGCGGGTCGTTACATGGGAGAATGCACACATATTATCGGGATCAAAGTAATAAGGGATCGTAAGAAAAGAATGTTGTGCTTATCCCAAGCTTCATATATCGATACAATCCTAGCTCGTTTTAGCATGCAAGACTCCAAGAAAGGTTTTCTACCCTTCAAGCATGGAGTATCTTTATCTAAAGAGATGTCTCCGAAGACATCAAAAGAGATAGAAGAGATGAAGGCAGTTCTTTATGCTTCAGCTGTAGGAAGCCTAATGTATGTTATGTTATGCACGAGATGGGATATCTATTTTACCGTGGGCATGGTTAGCAGATATCAAAGTAACCCTCGACAAGGACATTGGACTGCTGTAAAGCATATATTGAAGTACCTGAGAAGGACTAGAGATTATATGCTGGTTTACCAAGCAGATGATTTGCTCCATGTGGGTTACACGTATTCTGACTTCCATTCAGATAGGGACAATAGTATGCCTACATCAGGCTATGTGTTTACTTTAGGAGGTGGAGCCATTGTATGGAGGAGTGTTAAGCAAAAATGCATTTCAAACTCAACCATGGAAGTTGAGTATGTGGCAGCCTTTGAGTCAGTCAAAGAAGCTATATGGCTTAGGAACTTCCTAATGGACTTAGATGTGATTCCTGGTTTGCCCAAAATCATCACAATTTATTGTGATAATAGCGGTGCAGTAGCAAACTCGAAGGAACCACGAGCCCATAAGGCGAGTAAACACATAGAGCGCAAGTGCCACCTGATACGAGACATCGTAAAGTGAAGAGAAGTTATTGTCGCCAAGATTGTATCAGCAGATAACCTAGCAGATCCTTTCACTAAGGCCCTTCCAGCAAAAGCTTTTGATCGGCATGTTGAAGAAATGGGAATCATATGTATGGCAGCGTTTATGGCAGCATAGTCTTTTAGTATAAGTGGGAGA
Organism: Zingiber officinale; assembly: GCF_018446385.1. NCBI lineage: Eukaryota > Viridiplantae > Streptophyta > Magnoliopsida > Zingiberales > Zingiberaceae > Zingiber > Zingiber officinale. The sequence goes on along the minus strand of NC_056007.1, from coordinate 48,817,139 downwards.
TTGTTAAAGTGTATACTAAAAGCCTAGCTTTTTGTAAACATTTACATTGAAATAAAGAATCGCATTGGTCAAATGTCTACATTTATATGATAAGTGTAGTTGTTCAATTAATTTATATTATAGACAACATGGTGTGTGGTGTCACACATAGAAGATCATGTTATCAGTTCCTTATAAATTATAAATAGTAGCTCACGACTAAGATGGATAGGAACAAATCATTGTAATAGTCGTAGTGTAATTTGGTATTAGTTTATCTTGATTATAAAATTACACTAGTACACTTTGAGTGTATTGAGCAGGACCATTTAAAGTAATTTCTTTTTATACTGACTGCATAAAAGAACAAACCTTTGTTATTATATAAGTGTGTGCTCTTAATCCTGATATAATAACAAGCACATATATTTAGTATTTATTTCTTTAATTTATCAGTGGGTGAGATTTAGTTCGATAAATCAAAAGGCTCGATAAGTTGGGAAATAATATTATTTATAGTGTGTGTTGTTGATTATAGAAGGAAACTGTGTCCTACAATCTAGGTTGATGATGTCCCCAAGAGAAGCTCATAAGGATTGTCATGTAAACACTGCAGGTGAACTTAGTCCGACATGACAATAAGGTTGAGTGATACTACTCTTGGAGTTAGATATTAATTAAGTGAGTTATCAGTAACTCATTTAATTAGTGGGCATTCGATATCTTAATCACAGGGAGATTAACACACTCATGATAAGAAAGACCCCATATAGTAATATGGGATTGATGCGGTAATTCAATAATAACTCTTTAGTGGTATGAGTTATTATTGATGAACTTGAGTTGGGTGTTCGGGGCAAACACGGGAAGCTCAAGTTCATCAGGAGACCAAAACTAATTCCTCCTCTCGGTCCCTGTCGTAGCCTTTTATTTATAAAGTCTTATACCCATCTAAACCCAACTTCTTACCCATCTTAAGGTGGCCAGCCAAACCTAGCTTGGATCCTAAGCTAGGGCCTACCAAACCAAGGAGAGATGGGTTCAAGTGGTGGTCGGCCCTAGCTTGGAGCCCAAGTAGGTGGCCGGCCACAATAAAATAAAAGGGATTTTAATTTTAAAATCTTTCCTTATGTGGAAACCATGATTTAAAAGAGAGTTTTAAAATTAAAATTTTCCATTTATAGTTTCTACAAAGGATTAAGAGAAAGGTTTGATACATTTCCTTATTTGTAGTTAAAAGGAAGATTTTAATTTTGGAGAAAACTTTCCTTTTTGTAATCATCCACATGTTTTAATAGAGATATTTTAATTTACAAAAGTTTCCATTTATAACCAACCATGAAGGGAATTTTAAAAGAGAAATTTTTATTTTAAAAATTTCTGGAAATAAATTAAGAAGTTTAAATTTTGTGTTTAAAACTTTCCTCACTTGGAGGACTTGTAGGGGTCAGCCACAAGATGGATTAAGAAGAAATTTTAATTAAATTTTCCTTATTAGCCATTGGCAAGGAAAATAAGGAAGTTTTAATTATGTTTAAAACTTTCCTTATTTGCCAAGACCAAGAAATATAAAAGAGAGGGTAGAGGTGTCTCACCTTACATGACATCTATTATTCCTCTCCTCTCTTCCTTGGTGGTGGTCAGCCCTCATCCTTCCTCTCCACCTTTTCTTCTTCTTTGGTGGCCGGCGACATCAACTCTTGGGGAGATTTTGGTGGCCGGATTTAGCATGGAGAAGAAATAGAGAAAGGAGGCTTGGTTTCTTAGCATCCCTTAGAGCTTGGTTGGTGGCCGAAGTTCTTCATGTCAAGGAGATTGTTGGTGGCCGAAACTTGCAAGGAGATGAAGGATGTAACGACCCACCTTCCTTGCTACTCTCTAAAGGTGGTCATTACTTAACTATTACTCTACGTACTAGTGTTACTTATGCTATTATTAGCAACACTTAAATTTATCACGGCCCCAGAGAAGTTCCTACCGAAAAATTTCGGCAGAGTCTCCCCTGTACCGGTGACAATAATCATCAATACATGCAAAATAAACCATCAACCACATGCGGCTGGTATATATACTTCACAACCACGCAGTAATAAGACACAACAACTTAAAAAAACTATTCTAGCAATAGCAAATGAATAAAGCTCCAACAGTGGGAAACAACCAAACACACAATGCGGAATAGACGCAATTAGCAACTTAAGAAAAAGGAAACAACTCTTTAACAATCTCAACTTCTCTAATAACATTAAAGAAGGACTCTAAACAACTTCTTAGCCAAGTCCCGAGGCTTCCATAGTTCAACATCACACACCATCCATCACGCATCCTCCTTGTCACCTTCCTCTTTATACTTTAGCTTTTCCTTTATCTGCAGTAGGAGGAAAATAAATCTATAAGCAAAATGCTTAGTAAGTACTAAACTATCTCACAAAAACTTGAAAGTGCATAAGATACAAAGGATGCTAAAACTGAAATGATAAAAAAAAAAGCTACACATGCTCATCTAATAGCAAAGCACTAAAATAATCTGCATACTCATGATATACAAGAATAAATCTGCATGCTGGAAATAAAGCTAATCATGCTCAATAAACTCATAAGGAAAGCAAATGAAAACCAATACTGTATGCTTAGAATTATAAGAGCTAAACTTTGCTAGTTCTACACATAGGTGATACTTGTTTTATTTACTTATAGCCTTATACGTGAAATTAATATTTAACTTTCTTCTTCTCTTTCTTGGGCCCAGGCTTAGTACCAAATGCGCGCTCTCTAATAGAAACTGAGGTAGCGAGCCTCCAGTCCTATGAGGGTAAAGACCTTGGTCTTACCAGATCCAAGACCTTGGAATTGGTCACCTAGATTTGTTTAACGACAACCTTGGAAGTCGGGTACTAGCCTCTTACTTTAAATTACTTGTTCTCTTTTCTAACTAGACCTTGGTCTTTTCTCTACTCATAACTTCTCATAATCTCCTAATAGAGCTTACTAGAACACTGTAAGTATATCTAACAAGTAGAGAATTGCCACTAACTGAGTATGCTATAAAAAAATAAAGCAAAGCCAATCAAACTACAAGATAAGCTTAATAGCTATTCATTTTCAAGAAAACCAAGACTAACACTACATACTTTAAATAAAGGTTGTTCTTGCCTTTTTGAGTAGCAAGGAAAATGCTAAACTCATTCTAATTAAATAAAGGGCTGTCCTTGCCCTTTGAGTAGCAAGGAAAATGCTATTCAAGCTTACGGTAGTACAGGAAGATTACAAAACTGTAAGGAGCTAAATACTGGGATGCTAAATAAGGTAGCAAAACAAACAAATCCCAAATCCTTATAATATGGTTGTTCATGCTAACCAAAATAAGCAAAGAATTCAAAATTGTAATGCTGGAAAGAAATAGGGCTGTTCGTATTCAAGAATAGCACCAAAAACTAATATTGCCACTTAGATAACCTGTTGATCATGCCTATTAATTAACCAGGATTACCTAAAATTGAAATGCTAAAGATCAAGGGCTGTTTATGCCCATCTGCATGACCCAAAAGAAAAACAAACTTGTTGGAATTTATGGGCAGTAGGTAGATATACAAGGATACAACACTGAAGTGCTAAAGGCATGCTTAAAACATGAACTATGTGCTAGAATTAGAGGGATGTTCAGATTATCACCATTGAAGCATATCAATCACAAAACTCAAAATTCTCATGCAAGTAGGTATGACTGTTCGGCTTGACAAACAGAGCAAGGAAGGAAAAGTTCTATCATATAATTCTACTCGGCACAGTAAAATCCGAAAGCAAGGAAACGAAAACCCTAAATTCGGAGCAACTCCTACCACAGGTGAGTAGTACTTACAGCGATTTGCTTCGACTTACAACCAAAGGAGGAAGGAGGTTCTAGGGTTCAGAGACTTGCAACTCTCGGCCTCTTCTTGTGCCCGCGCGTTCACCTTGCCGAGAGGAGCTCGGATCTGTGAAGAACCCGCGGAGAAGGGTGCTCGCCGGCCGTCGAAGTGAAGCCCTAGCGTCGTCGCCCCTTTTCGTCCGAGAGAGAAGTCGCGGACGCCGCATGAGGAGGAAGAAGAGAAGGGTTTTCGGGTTCAATAAAAAGAAAACCTATGTTCTCTTTTAAAACTTGGGTTTTTATTATCTAACTACTGCTTAAATGTATTTCATTCCATATTCATTAACAAAATGTTTGCGGAACAGTTGGCTAGCTGGATTCGGTTAAGGTTTGGTTCGGTCCGAGGTTTCAGGTTCGAATCTCGGCTTGAACATTATTTTTGTCAAAACTTCTTTCGTTTTGTAAAAATATCAAACGACCTCCAAAAATTACATAAAAATACTCTAAAAATTTCTAAAAATCTCTAGAATATTTCTATAGCATTTCCAAATATTTTTAAGATCTTTTGGAACTTAAAACAAGGAAATTTTGGTCGTTACAATCCCCCATACCTTATAAAAAGTTCGTCCTCGAACTTAGAATAGTTCTGGATATTTCTGTCTCATACTGTCCTCACGCTCCCAATTGACTTCCTCGTGCTTCTGGTTCTGCTAGATGACCTTCACTAGTGGTACTTCTTTATTCCTTACTCTCTTAACTTCTCTATCCACTATCTATGTAGGTCTGCTCTCATAGCTAAGATCCTCCTGAATCTGGACTGACTGAGGCTCAATCACTTGGCTAGGGTCATGGAGACACTTCTTTAGCATGGAGACATGAAATACATTATGTATTGTTGACATGTCTTGTGGTAAGTCCAGCTTGTAATCTACTTTACCAATCCTCTCTATGATAAGGTAAGGTCCTACGTAGCGAGGACTTAATTTGCCCTTCTTGCCAAATCTCATCACTCCCTTCATAGGAGCGACCTTGAGAAAGACTGAATCTCCTACTTGAAATTCCAGTGGCCTATGGCGTGTGTCAGCATAACTCTTCTGTCTACTCTGGGCAGTCTTAATTCTCTGTCTGATTTTCTGGATAGCCTGATTGGTCTCATTTATCATCTCTATCTGGATGCCCAGCTCTACTTCCATTTCTTTTCTCTCACCTGCTTCTTGCCATCAAATAGGTGATCTGCACTTCCTGCCATACAACGCCTCATATGGTGCCATCTTGATGGTGGCCTGATAGCTGTTGTTGTAGGCAAATTCAGCTAAGCACAGATACTTGCACCAACTTCCCTTGAAATCTAATGCACAAGCTCTGAGCATATCTTCTAAAATTTGATTTACTCGCTCTGTCTGTCCATCAGTCTGAGGATGGAAGGCTGTGCTGAACTTGAGTTTGGTGCCTAGTACATTCTGAACACACTCCCAAAAGTGAGAGGTGAAACGTCCATCTCTATCAGAAATAATAGATTTAGGGACTCCGTGAAGTCTGATCACCTCCTTAACATATAGCTGTGCCAACTGTTCTATAGAATGGGACACCTTGATGGCTAGAAAATGGGCAGACTTGGTCAATCTGTCCACTATTACCGTATCGCATCATATCCATTCGTGGTTCTTGGAAGACCTGTTATAAAGTCCATGGATATGTCTTCCCACTTCCACTCTGGTATTGAGAGAGGCTGTAGAACTCCTCCTGGTCTCTGGTGTTCTGCTTTAACCCTCTGACATGTCAAGCAGGTACTGATATATTTAGCAACATCTCTTTTGAGTCCAGACCACCAGAACATCTGTTTCACGTCTTGGTACATCTTGGTGGAACCAGGATGCATGGAGTATGGTGTACTATGAGCTTCTTCTAAAATTTTCCTTCTTAATTCCTCATTATTGGGAACACAAAGACGATTCCCCTTATAAAGGACTCCACTGTCTGATACTCGAAACTCTATATCTTCTTCTTTTTGTATCCCTTGCTTGATCTTCTGGTTGTATGGATCTTCACTCTGCTTTCTCTGTATATCCTCAAGCAAGGTAGATTCTAAGGTCAATGTAGGGAGTTGCTTAAAAATAACTTCAAGTCCAAAATCTGACAACTCCATCTGCAGTGGCAGGGCTAATGATGACAAAGACATCAGGGATGCACTGGATATTCTGCTTAGTGCATCTGTCACTTTGTTAGCTTTGCCTAGGTGGTAGAGGATTTCATAGTCATAGTCTTTGACCAACTCCAGCCACCTGCGCTGTCTCATGTTCAAGTCTTTCTGGGTGAAGAAATACTTTAAACTCTGATGGTCTGTGAAGATTCTACACTGGAATCCATACAAGTAGTGTCGCCAGAGTTTCAGTGCAAAGACCACAGCTGCCAGCTCAACATCATGAGTGGGGTAGTTCTTCTCATAGTCTTTGAGTTATCTGAAAGCATAAGCTATAACTTTTTCTTCTTGCATGAGAACAGCTCCTAGACCCATCTTGGAGGCATCACTGTAGATGTCAAAACTCTTGTCACTAGCTGGAACTGTCAGAATGGGAGCACTGGTCAGTCTCTTCTTCAGCTCTTGGAAACTCTGCTTACATTTGTCTGACTACTCAAACTTTTTATTCTTTCTGGTCAGGGCTGTAAGTGGATAGGCTATTCTAGAAAAGTCCTCTACGAATTTTCTATAATATCCTGCTAAGCCAAGAAAGCTTCTGATCTCCCTGACGTTCTTGGGCCTATGCCAATCGTTGACTGCTTCTATCTTAGCAGGATCCACTTGAATACCTTCTTTAGAAATTATGTGACCTAGAAATGCCACTTGATCTAACCAGAACTCTCACTTTGAGAATTTAGCATACAGTTGCTTTTGCTGAAGGGTCTGCAACACTATTCTCAAGTGCGTGTCATGCTCCTCTGAGGTCCTTGAATAGACTAGAATGTCGTCGATGAATACGATGACAAATTTGTCATGGTATTATCTAAACACCCTGTTCATCAAGTCCATGAAGACTGCTGGTACATTAGTCACACCAAAAGGCATGACTACAAATTCGTAGTGTCCGTATCTAGTCCTGAAAGTCGTTCTGGGTATATCCCTTTCTTTCACTTTCAGCTGATGGTACTGATAACGATGTCTGTCACACTCATAAATCAAATTAACAATGAATACTCACTGAACCCCTTAATTTCACAATAATGTTGTAGTAACGAGCCCAGGATCGAACCTCGAGGAACCAACGGTAGGATGTAATCTAGGATTGTATTTTATTCCTATTTTTGGGGTTTCTAATGTAAAGATGGGGGTTTAAACTTGAATCTAAATCTAACAAAAGTGAAGCACAGCAATAAAGAAATTAATCTAATGCATAAATGAAATCTACTTGTGTGCCAACAATCAAACCCAAACGCATTGTCACTCTACATTGTGATTAAATTATTAACACACACTTAACCTAAGATTGAAATAGCAAATATCAAATTAAATCTGATCTTAAGCAAGATGTAAACCCTAACTTAGAACTTAAACACTAAACACTTAACCAAGCATCAAATTAAACACAAATTAAACTTAAACAAGGAAATGAAATGTTAGATTACTTGCTAAAACATAACAAACATTAAAATGAATATGTTCTAAGCTGTAAAAAATAGTAACAAAATGAAATAAACCATAACCGATCCAACTCACAACCAATTCATACAAACTTCACACTCTTGCCGTCACACAAGAATGCCAAAGTCGAGAACACCCAACTCTGGACCTCAGTGGAGCATCTCAGCTGCGTCTCAGTTTAAGGAGTGCTCAACAGTGCCGACGGACCACCCCCGACACGCTGGAAACAACCCTAAACACAATAATGGCCGAAAATCTGGATTTCTGCAACCTCCAAACTCTGAATCTGGAATGACGTTGTGGATGGTGGTGTGATGTCGGATGGAGCCCAGGAACACCGGAAGACCACCTCCAAATGTGCTTGATGGGAATCGGAGTCGCCGATTGGAAGACCACCTCCAAATCGGCACTGGAATAGAGAAGGCCGGGAGAGAAATTCCGCCAGAGGAACCACCCAACGACGGGTCCAGATGATCGGAATGAAGCCGCCGAGAAGCACACCACTGAGGTCGAAGCTTGAAAGAGTTGATCGGAGAAGGAAAGGGGCTGGAATCCGGAAGAAGCCGCGCACCGGGAGGAAGCTGCGCGCTGTGGAGGATCGACGAAGCCTGGAAGCTACTGTATCTTCAGTTTTGAATCTGTTCCAGATCTGAACGGACGGCTGTGCTTGATTCGGAGCTTGATCAACGGTGAAAAGTCGCCTAAAATCCGATCCGGAGGTACTGATCTTGATCTAGGTTCTGGATCTACTCTCCCTTAGGTCGGATCGACCAGATCTTCACTGGATGGTCCAGATCTGTCCATTCTTTGATGAACGGTCCATAATGTTTCGGGCTGGATCAACGGCTGGATGAACTCAGATCTGGATCAAAACTTCCGGATCTTCATCAATGGCTCAGATCTGCTCCTCATTAGGTCGGATGGACCATATTCTCAACGGATGACTCAGATCTCTCCAATCTTCAACGAACAATCCAAATCGACCCAAAGTTTGATCTTTTCGTTTAAACTCCGATTCGAGCCCAATTTTGGTTCGAATAGATCCAAATCCAAGATCCTTTGATGCCTACAAAATAAGAATAAAATATTAGCATAAATAATACAAAAAATAAGATAATTTATAATTAAGTCCAAAAATAAAGACAATACATAAAATGTGATGTAACAATGATTTAAACCTATGAAATTAATATCAAACCATGCATATATGAATCAAAATAATACAGTAAAATCATGGTTATCAGTACCCAGAGCGCAGGTCTATCTTTGAGAATATTATCGCCCCTCTCAACTGATCAAATAAGTCGTCGATCCTGGGAAGGGGGTATTTGTTCTTGATTATCACTTGATTCAGAGCTCTATAATCTATGCACATCCGCATAGATTCGTCCTTCTTCTTGACAAACAAAACAGGAGCTCCCCAAGGTGAGTGACTAGGGCGGATGAAGCCTTTGTCAAGTAGCTCCTGAAGTTGCTCTTGCAACTCTTTCAGCTCTATTGGAGACATGCGATACGGAGCTTTTGAAATTGGACCGGTACCAGGAACCGATTCAATCTCAAACTCCACATCTCTGTTGGGAGGCAGTCCAAGTAGCTCTTCTGGAAATACTTCTGGATACTCGCATACTACCCGAACATCCTCCTGCTTGAGTCCTTTCTGTTCTTCTGCATTTACTATGTATGCAAGAAAACCAGCACACCCTTTAGCTAACATCTGGTGAGCTGCCAGAGAAGTGAGAAGTTTCTGGGTCTTCTTCCTTGGCACTCCCATGAATTCAAAAGGTGGTTCACCCTCTGAACTGAAGATTACTTTCTTTCTACGGTAGTCTACTGAAGCACTATACTTGCTGAGGAAATCCATACCCAAAATGATATCGAAATCTTGCATGGCGAGGACTACCAGGCTAACATATAGTTCTCGGTCTGTAATTTTGACCGGTACAGCTCGAAGCCACTGATTGGACTCCATGACTTCCCCAGAAGGTAGGGTCATCAAGAACTTGGAGATCATACTCTCTGTAGGCACCTATAATTTACTGGCAAAAGGTACTGATACGAAAGAATGGGTCGCCACAGTATCAAATAGTACAGTAGCTAAATGCTGAAAAATAACTACTTGACCTGTTACAACCGTGGAGGCCCTAGCAGCTTCCTCTTTGGTGAGGGAGAATACTCTGGCACTATCAAAGGCTGGAACTGGTGGAGCTTCCAACCTTCCCTGATTGATATAGGGTCCCTCTAGTGCTGCTTCCATGTGATATAACTGTGCAGGCTTGCCTCCATATTGCACTGGCTGTGCCTGAGGTGCTTTAAGCTTGTTAGGACACTCTTTAGCCATGTGTCCTTCCTGACCACAGGAATAACATTCAGTCTTACCCAAAAGACAGGCTCCTGGATGTATTCTCCCACATTTGGGTCAGGGAGGGAACTTGGTCTGCTTGTTTGCTGGTCCTCTCTTCTGGTTACTTCCTGAGTTCCACTGCTTTCTTTTACTACCCTTACCTTTCCAGTTCTATTTACTTGACTGGGATTTCAGGCTCCCCACTTTCTTGTCCTCTATCTTCACTGGCTTGTGCTACGCTCGTTGTGCTTTGATGTCGTTCAGGTAGTGCTCAGCAATTAATGCCCTACTGATCAACTCTTCACCAGTCTGGGGCCGGTGAACTCCACTGCTCATATTCAGTGCTATCTGTGGTCTCAGCATTCTGAGCATCAGTCTGACTCGCTCCTTCTCTGTACTTACCAGCTCTGGGCAGAGACGAGCTAGTCTGTTGAACTTCTTGGCTGCTTCTTCCACTGACAGATCACCTTGTTTGAATTCTATAAATTCCTCATAGTGCTTGTTGGTGATCTGTAGGTGGAAGAACTCTGTTGGGTTTTTCGGGCCGTGAAAACCGCTTTTTCACGTCGCGGAAACCCCGAAACCCTCGCCACATAGATCCGTGCGAAGAAAAATGAAAACAAAATACGAGTACGAGTTTACAAACTCTAGATCTACACTAGATAAGAGCGTTACCCTCGATGCGATTCCCTTCGCTATCCCACTAGTCCAACGGTTTTCCGGATCTCGAGATTGTCAAAGTAGACAACCCTCTAGAAGTATCCACACGAACACAAGAAGGAGATCACCAAACTAAAGTGTGCTAGCACCTTAGTAGGGTTCGTCAAGATGAGGAGAGGAAGAGCAAGAAGAGAGAGCACTAGGAGGAAGAAGATGTGAATGAATACAATTGAATGAAAAATGAATTTTCATCCATACACAAAAGTGGCCGGCCACCATAAGATGTGTAACCCCCCCCCCCCCCCTCACATTAATCACAATTAATGTGGAGGCCATTAAAGTGAAGAATTGTAACCTCCATGAGGTGGCATCTCACTTAAGTAACCATGATGATGTGGAGCATCATCATTGGTCCACATCTTGCCAACTCACTTATGATGTGGCATAAAGTCAAGTCAAAATTGAATCTTCCTCTTCCTCTCAAGTCAAGTCAAACTTGACTTAATCTCTCTCATGGTTGATCTATTCTAATCATTTAATTCAAGCCAAGTTAATATAATGAATCTAATTCATTTAATTAAATTGATTCAATGAGTCATAATCTAAATTAGACTCATTGAATACATGAATCAACTTGAGTTCAACTCAATTAGCCCAATTAGGATTATTCTTAATCCAATTTGATTCATCAAATGAATCTAATCCTCTTGGTTTATCATATGAACCTAATCTCCATCTAATTGTCCTTAGTGTGTGACCCTATAGGTTCTTGTAACGTTGGCAATGCCCCTAAACCCATTTAGGAGCATAAGTAATGAGCGGTATCTAGCAACACATCATTACTACCCAAGTTACAAGAATGTTGAGATCCAACATCACCTAGTGACTACTAATTGTGACTCCTCACAAAATATGACAAGTGTCCTTCTATCCTAGACATCTAGATTGATCAATGTGAGGCATAGACCGTGTCATCCTCTGACCAATCTAAATCTTGAACTCCAAGTAGACTCACTAAATCAAATGAGCTCAATATCTTATACCTAAGGTTGCACTTACAGTGGTCTCACTCTATCAAGAATATCGATGTCGCTCCCGTCATATAGGAGGGATAGATCCCATCTACATCACTCACATCCCTCTGCATAATTCGTTATATACCCAGTAATCGCCTTTATAGTCCACCCAGTTACGGATGACGTTTGACGAAACCAAAGTACATAACTCCTTATGTAGGGATCCATGGTGACTTCAGGTCTAAGGACTAGCAATCATACTAATAGCCACATGAGAAAGTATATGACACTCATATAACGATCCATGATACTTTCTCATAGCGGGTCATTCAGTATACATTCTCCAATACATACTCATGTGTCAACTTGATATCTCTATATCTATGACTTGTGAGATCAAGTCATCGATTTGACCTACATGCTAGTCTTATTGCATTAACATTGTCCCTGAATGTTAATACTCGACTATGAATGATTAAGAGTAGTGTTCCCTATATCATCTCACTATCGGTTCAACTAACCAATTGATATACGTGAGAACCTTCTACTCAAGGACGCTATTATACTTAGTTTATTTGGCACCAATACAAGTAAGTATAATAACCAAAACAAATGCCTTTATTTATATAAGAATATGATACAACAAGTACATAATACAATCATCAAATGATTGGCTCTAGGGCTCTAACTAACAATCTCCCACTAGCACTAGTGTCAATCAGTGTAGGCTCTAAGCCCCAATGACCTAGTGTGACCATCATGCTTTCTCTGTGCCAAAGCCTTGGTCAAGGGATCTGCGATGTTAGCCTCTATAGGTACTCTGCATATCTTCACATCTCCTCTCTCGATAATCTCTCGAATGAGATGGAAGCACCGTAGTATGTGTTTGGTCCGCTGGTGTAAGCGAGGTTCCTTCGCTTGTGTTATAGCTCCATTGTTGTCACAATAGAGCTCAATAGGGTCAACGATACTGGGAACCACCCCAAGTTCAGTGATGAACTTGCGGATCCAAATTGCCTCCTTTGCTGCCTCTGATGCAGCAATGTACTCGGCCTCTGTCGTAGAATCAGCTACTGTGTCCTGCTTCGAACTCTTCCAGCTCACCATGCGATCGATAATCATCCCGATCGGTCCGGAAGCTGGCATCACTATAACACTTTACAGCTAGCTCATCATTGCCTCCATATATCAAGAAATATTCTTTAGTCCTTCTTAAGTACTTAAGAATATTCTTGACCGCTATCCAGTGACTTTCACCTGGATCTGACTGGTATCTGCTCGTCATGCTCAAAGCATACGACACATCAGGTCGAGTACATAGCATGGCGTACATGATAGATCCTATGGCTGAGGCATAAGGGATCTGATCCATGCGGTCTCTCTCCTCTCTAGAAGAGGGACCTTGAGTCTTCGAAAGACTCAGAAATCCCTTCTTGGAGCTCTGCATGGCAAACCGAAGGAGTACCTTGTCAATGTATGTACTCTGACTTAGGCCAAGCAATCTCTTAGATCTATCTCTTTAGATCTGTATCCCTAGAATGCGGGATGCTTCACCTAAGTCCTTCATTGAGAAGCAACTCCCTAGCCAGGTCTTGACAGACTGAAGCAAAGGGATGTCCTTCCCAATGAGTAGTATGTCATCCACATACAATATGAGGAAGACAACTATATCCCCTAAAACCTTCTTGTAGACACAAGGCTCATCTTCGTTCTTGATGAAACCAAACTGTTTGATTGCATCATCAAATCGAAGATTCCAGCTCTGAGAAGCTTGTTTTAGTCCATAAATGGACCTATGCAGCTTGCATACTCTGCTAGTATTCTGTGGATCTACAAAACCCTCAGGTTGTGTCATGTACACATCCTCGAGTAGGTTTCCATTCAGAAACACAGTTTTGACATCCATCTTCCATATCTCATAGTCATGGCATGCTGCAATAGCAAGCATGATCCGAATGGACTTAAATACCGCTACTGGAGAAAAGGTTTCATCATAGTCAATACCATGAATTTGCTTGAAACCTTTAGCTACCAAGTGACCCTTATAGATAAGTCCATCCATGTCAGTCTTTCTCTTAAAGACCCACTTACACCCAATGGGTTTTACCCCTTCAGGTGGATCAACCAAAGTCCATACTTGGTTGGTGTACATGGATTCCATCTCGGATCTCATGGCCTCTAGCCATTTCTCGGAATCTGGTCTCATCACATCTTCCTGATAGGTGGTAGGCTCATCCTCTATGAGCACAACGTCATCATGGTCAGACAAGAGAAATGAGTATCTCTTAGGCTGACGACGTACCCTATCAGACCTGCGAAGAGGTATGTCTACTTGAACTGGTTGTTGTTCCTCAACTCTTTGTGGAACAACATCATCCACAACACTTTGTGGTTCCAGTTCAACTTCCATCGAGGCTTCAGTGCTATTGTTCACATCTTGAACTTCCTCAAGATTGAACGTGCTCCCACTAGTCTTTCTAGAAACAAAGTCGCTTTCTAGAAAGACCCAAGTCTTTGTCACAACTACCTTGTGGTGACTGGTAATGTAGAAGTAATATCCCTTAGTTTCCTTGGGATATCCAATAAAGTATCACTTGTCGGATTTAGGGCCTAATTTGTCTGAGACTTGACGTCTAATGTAAGCCTCACAATCCCAAATCCTCATGAAAGACACATGGGCATCTCTCCCAGTCCATATCCTATATGGTGTCTTTATCACGGCCTTGGATGGAACTCGATTGAGTATAAAGCTGTCGTGTCTAGAGCATAGCCCCAAAGGTATGTCAGAAGATCTGTGTGACTCATCATTAATCGTACCATATCTAATAGGGTATGATTCCTCCTTTCGGATACACCATTCCACTGTGGTGTTCCAGGAGGAGTGAGTTGGGATAGAATCCCACACTCAGCTAGGTAGTCACGAAACTCATGGCTAAGGTAATCTCCACCTCGATCTAATCGAAGTATCTTAATACTCTTGCCAAGCTAGTTCTGTACTTCATTCTTTAATTCTTTGAACTTTTCAAAGGATTCAGACTTATGTGTCATCAAGTACACATAACCATATCTACTGAAGTCATCAGTAAATGTGATAAAGTACCTATAACCGCCTCTAGCAGCGACATTGAAAGGGCCACATACATCACTATGTATAAGACCTAACAAGTCAGTCGCTCTCTCACTGTACCCACTAAAGGGAGTCTTGGTCATCTTGCCTAGTAGGCATGACTCGCACGTCTCATAAGATTCAAAATCAAATGAGTCCAGCAAACCATCCTTATGGAGCTAGGATAAGCGCTTGTCATTTATATGACCTAAGCGACAATGCCAGAGATAAGTTTGATTCAAGTCATTTGACTTGAACCTCTTGATATTTATGTTATAGATAGGGCTTTCAAGGTCTAGAATGTAGAGTCCGTTCATCAGAGGTGCACTACAATAGAACATATCTTTTAAATAAACAGAACAACATTTGTCCTTAATTATAAAAGAGAAACCTTTCTTGTCCAAACAAGAAACTGAAATAATGTTCTTAGTTAATGCAGGCACATAACAACAATCATCCAACTCTAATACAAGCCCAGAGGGCAGAGATAGAAAATAAGTCCCTACAGCAACACGTGCTCCATTGCCTACGCGTAGGTCTATCTCGCCCTTCGCCAATGCCCTGCTATTTCTCAGCGCCTGCACATTAATACAAATGTGAGATGCACATCCAGTATCTAATACTCATGATGAAGAAATAGATAGATTGACTTCTATAACATATATACCTGAAGTGGAAGTCACACTTCGCTTCTTCTTAAGATCTTCCAGGTACACCTTGCAGTTCCTCTTCCAGTGCCCAGTCTGACCACAATGGAAGCAGGTAGCATCCTTGGCGACCCCTCCTTTAGGCTTCAGTGCCTTGCCTTTTCCCTTGGCTTGGGACTTTCCTTTGCCTTTAGGCTTGCCCTTGCCCTTGTGTTTCTGAACCATCAGAACAGAGTGGGGCTTAGCCTTCTTAAGGTTCAGCTCAGAAGTTCTTAATATGCTAAGCAGCTCGGGCAGTGGCTTGTCAATTTCGTTCATATTGTAGTTTAGAACGAACTGACTATAGCTATCTGGCAAGGATTGCAAGATTAGGTCAGTGGCCAGCTCTTGGCCAAGCGGGAATCCCGACCTCTTTAGGTTTTCTATGTACCCAATCATTTTGAGTACATATGGGCCTACGGGAGACCCATCTGACATCTTGCACTGAAATAGTGCCCTTGAGATCTCAAATCTCTCATGCCGTGCTTGTCCTTGATACAATTGACGAAGATGTTCAACCATATCGTAAGCGCCCATCAACTCGTGTTGCTTCTGAAGTTCAGAGTTCATGGTCGCAAGCATTAGACAGTACACATCTAATGCGTCATCTTGATGCTTCTTATAAGCATCCTTGTCAGCTCGCGGGGCATTGGCAGGAGGAGCCTCCGGAATGGGTTGCTCCAGAACGTACAATTTACGTTCCTGGGTGAGAACTATTCTCAAGTTCTTGTACCAGTCTAGGAAATTTACTCCGTTGAGCTTGTCCTTCTCAAGGACATAACCCAGAGAGAAGGTGTTCGTATTCGACGTCATGGTTATCTACAACAGAAAAATGTAGAAAATAAATATCATATTCTTTTAAATCATTTAATTAGGCCTTTAACTAAATGATGCTCCCACTGAATTCTATAATTCATGTGGGACAAGATCCACATCATACTACGCCTTAAGTTAGCTTTGGCTAAATCGCCCAAGACTTAGTATGATCGGTAGGTAACAATTTACCAATTACATCTCTATGCAACTCTTGTTTATAGGATCATTATCCGCAGTTATATTAAAACTTGAGTTAGCTTTGGCTAATACGCCCAAGAATTAATATAAATGTGATTTATGTCCTATCTTTCCAACCATTGGAAGAATACCTATAGTTATACTCGATCCAACCGAGTTAACTAGGAATACTCAATCTAATTGAGTTTGTACTCGCCCATGCGTTGATAAGCGGGACCAAGATTGTCCCTCCGTACCCTACCAAGATAATATGTGTTGCTCTGCTTTGGCAGATTCAACAACACATGTGATCGAGGTAGTGATAGGTATCACGGCACGGTAGGCATTAGAGTTGACATGATTTAGATCTAATCTAATCATCGATGTGTATCAAATATGCGATAGATCTAATCTAATCGAAAGGGTGCATCTTGTACATGATTTAGATCTAATCTAATCGTTAGGCACTAATTAATTACTAATCATGCATCACATACACACAAGCAATTAATTAAATTTATTTGTGATTAGTTATAGCCCTACTACGATCTTCTCAAGCCAATGAGAAGATCGGATGGTCAACCTAGGGTCAGCAGCTTCTCAAGCTCCTCCCTTTGACCACCTTGTGTTGCTCGTGCCCTCCTCGTAACTCCGTCTCGTGTGGAACTTCCACGGATCCAATTTTGTACATTACAATTTTGAAATTTGAGTTACATTCGAGTCTAAACTAATTTACAAGAAGAATACAAAATAGAGAAAGGCACGACGCACAGGTTACGAATCAAATGTAGAACACAAATGATGGCGCGCAGACCGTAATATGAATTACAACACAAATCCACTCAGATTGGGTCTTTTGGGCCATGACTATCACAAATTATACATAATTCTAAATTATGTCATTTCCATAATTTTCTGTAATTTTAATACTAATTTTTATAATTTTTACGAGTAAAATTTCCCGGCGATCCCGTTTAGCGATTTTCAGGCGCAATCGCGGAACGAATCCCCTTGCGGGGCCAGGGGAAGCGCCCCTACCCACGATCTAACCATCGCGAGTATCCCTAAGCGATCCTACAGTACCTTAGCCCACTGTCCCAAAAATTTTTGGGGCGAAACCTTGCCGTTTCAGAAAAATCTTCTCGGTAGTCGAAGCCTACAAGTGTATAAACACTTGTGCTTCGCTTCTACGAGAAAATTACTCATAAAAACCATAAAAAACATAAATTTACAGAAAATCATAGAAGCTATATTTTTCATAAAAAAAACAAATTAAACTCGTACAAGTCTTCGCACGTGGCTCTGATACCACTGTTGGGTTTTCGGGCCGCGAAAACCGCTTTTTCGCGTCGCGGAAACTCCGAAACCCCCGCCACTTAGATCCGTGCGAAGAAAAATGAAAACAAAATATGAGTACGAGTTTACAAACTCTAGATCTACACTAGATAAGAGCGTTACCCTCGATGCGATGCCCTTCACTATCCCACTAGTCCAACGGTTTTCCGGATCTCGAGATTGTCAAAGTAGACAACCCTCTAGAAGTATCCACACGAACACAAGAAGGAGATCACCAAACTAAAGTGTGCTAGCACCTTAGTAGGGTTCGGCAAGATGAGGAGAGGAAGAGCAAGAAGAGAGAGCACTAGGAGGAAGAAGATGTGAATGAATACAATTGAATGAAAAATGAATTTTCATCCACACACAAAAGTGGTCGGCCACCATAAGATGTGTAACCCCCCTTCACATAAATCACAATTAATTTGGAGGGCATTAAAGTGAAGAATTGTAACCTCCATGAGGTGGCATCTCACTTAAGTAACCATGATGATGTGGAGCATCATCATTGGTCCACATCTTGCCAACTGACTTATGATGTGGCATAAAGTCAAGTCAAACTTGACTCTTCCTCTTCCTCTCAAGTCAAGTCAAACTTGACTTAATCTCTCTCATGGTTGATCTAATCCAACCATTTAATTCAAGCCAATTAAATATAATGAATCTAATTCATTTAATTAAATTGATTCAATGAGTCATAATCTAAATTAGACTCATTGAACACATGAATCAACTTGAGTTCAACTCAATTAGCCCAATTTGAATTACTCTTGATCCAATTTGATTCATCAAATGAATCTAATCCTCTTGGTTCATCATATGAACCTAATCTCCATCTAATTATCCTTAGTGTGTGACCCTATAGGTTCTTGTAACATTGGCAATGCCCCTAAACCCATTTAGGAGCATAAGTAATGAGCGGTATATAGCAACACATCATTACTACCCAAGTTACAAGAATGTTGAGATCCAACATCACCTAGTGACTACTAATTGTGACTCCTCACAAAATATGACAAGTGTCCTTCTATCCTAGACATCTAGATTGATCAATGTGAGGCATAGACCGTGTCATCCTCTGACCAATCTAAATCTTGAACTCCAAGTAGACTCACTAAATCAAATGAGCTCAATATCTTATATTGACTCATTTGGGCATGGCCATGCACTTCGTGGTCTCACTCTATCAAGAATATCGATGTCGCTCCCGTCATATAGGAGGGATAGATCCCATCTACATCACTCACATCCCTCTGCATAATTCGTTATATACCCAGTAATCGCCTTTATAGTCTACCCAGTTACGAGTGACGTTTGACGAAACCAAAGTACATAACTCCTTATGTAGGGATCCATGGTGACTTCAGGTCTAAGGACTAGTAGTCATACTAATAGCCACATGAGAAAGTATATGACACTCATATAATGATCCATGATACTTTCTCATGGCAGGTCATTTAGTATACATTCTCCAATGCATAGCCATGTGTCAACTTGATATCTCTATATCCATGACTTGTGAGATCAAGTCATCGAGTTGACCTACATGCTAGTCTTATTGCATTAACATTGTCCCTGAATGTTAATACTCGACTAGGAATGATTAAGAGTAGTGTTCCCTATATCATCTCACTATCGGTTCAACTAACCAATTGATATAGGTGAGAACCTTCTACTCAAGGACGCTATTATACTTAGTTTATTTGGCACCAATACAAGTAAGTATAATAACCAAAACAAATACCTTTATTTATATAAGAATATGATACAACAAGTCCATAATACAATCATCAAATGATTGGCTATAGGGCTCTAACTAACAAACTCTTCATAAAACTTTGACTGAAAATCAGCCCAGCTCATCTGATTGGCTGCCCTCTTGGTCTTTATCCTCTCCCACCACATTCGAGCATCTCCTGACAGGCAAAAAGCGGCGCACTTGACCTTCTCAACTTCTGGCCAGTCAAGAAGCTCCATTGTGCTCTCCAGTGTTTTGAACCAAGCCTGGGCATCCCAGGGCTCAGTCATGCCTGAGAAGCTCTCTTGTTTCAATTTCAGCCACTGTATGAGGTAAGCTTCTTGTCTCTGAGGTACTGTGACGACTCTCTGGGCAGCTGGTGAAACCTCAGTTACCACTGGAGTCTCTGTAGTGACAGCTGGGGGAGGGGGAGGAACTGATTGCTGATTTACCATCAGATTGGCAATTACTTGTTGCTGCTCTGCTACTCGTTTTTGGAGTTGAGCAACAACTTCAGAGAGATTGGGCTCAGTTGAGCCTGGGCCTTCGTTCTCCTGGTCCTCAGTACGAGCGGTACGGGGATGCCCTCTTCTTGCCATCTAATTATGCAAGGAAAAAGGTTTGATATCTTCTCTATCCTTTCTAAACAAACATGTGTATGAATAAAGAAAAACAAAACTTTCATCTTACTAAAGCGCATATATATAAGCAATTACTCTCTACTGCAAATAATAAAGAAAGCATAAAAGGAAAAACTTAAATACTTTCTTACTTGAAGACGACAAGGTTGATGCTGATGTGTGTGTGATGCTGGAGAATGGGAACTGCTCTGATACCAACTGTAACAACCCACCTTCCTTGCTACTCTCTAAAGGTGGTCGTTACTTAACTATTACTCTACTTACTAGTGTTATTTATGCTATTATTAGCAACACTTAAATTTATCATGGCCCCAGAGAAGTTCCTACCGAAAAATTTTGACAGAGTCACCCCTGTATCGGTGATAATAATCATCAATACATGCAAAATAAACCATCAGCCACATGCGGCTGGTATATATACTTCACAACCACGCAGTAATAAGACACAACAACTTTAAAAAAACTATTCTAGCAATAGCAAATGAATAAAGCTCCAACAGTGGGAAACAACCAAACTAACAATGCGGAATATACTCAATTAGCAACATAAGAAAAAGGAAACAACTCTTTAACAATCTTAACTTCTCTAAAAACATTAAAGAAGGACACTAAAAAACTTCTTAGCCAAGTCCCGAGGCTTCCATAGTTCAACATCACACATCATCCATCACGCATCCTCCTTGTCGCCTTCCTCTTTATACTTTAGCTTTTCCTTTATCTGCAGTAGGAGGAAAATAAATCTATAAGCGAAATGCTTAGTAAGTACTAAACTATCTCATAAAAACTCGAAAGTGCATAAGATACAAAGGATGCTAAAACTGAAATGCTAAAAAGAAAAGCTACACATGCTCATATAATAGCAAAGCACTAAAATAATCTGCATACTCATGATATACAAGAATAAATCTGTATGCTGGAAATAAAGCTAATCATGCTCAATAAACTCATAAGGAAAGCAAATGAAAACCAATACTGTATGATTAGAATTATAAGAGCTAAACTTTGCTAGTTCTAAATATAGGTGATACTTGTTTCATTTACTTATAGCCTTATACTTGAAATTAATATTTAACTTTCTTCTTCTCTTTCTTGGGCCCAGGCTTAGTACCAAATGCGATCTCTCTAATAGAGACTGAGGTAGCAAGCCTCCAGTCCTATGAGGGTAAAGACCTTGGTCTTACCAAGGCTAAGACCTTGGAATTGGTCACCTGGATTTGTTTAACGATAACCTTGGAAGTCGGGTACTAGCCTTTTATTTTAAATTACTTCTTATCTTTTCTAACTAGACCTTGGTCTTTTCTCTACTCATAACTTCTCATAATCTCCTAATAGAGCTTACTAGAACACTGTAAGTATATCTAACAAGTAGAGAATTGTCACTAACTGAGCATGCTATAAAAAAATAAAGCAAAGCCAATCAAACTACAAGATAAGCTTAATAGCTGTTCATTTTCAAGAAAACCAAGACTAACACTACATACTTTAAATAAAGGTTGTTCTTGCCTTTTTGAGTAGCAAGGAAAATGCTAAACTAATTCTAACTAAATAAAGGGCTGTCCTTGCCCTTTGAGTAGCAAGGAAAATGATATTCATGCTTACGGTAGTACAGGAAGATTACAAAACTGCAAGGAGCTAAATACTGGGATGCTAGATAAGGTAGCAAAACAAACAAATCCCAAATCCTTATAATATGGTTGTTCATGCTAACTAAAATAAGAAAAGAATTCAGAATTGTAATGCTGGAAAGAAATAGGGCTGTTCGTATTCAAGAATAGCACCAAAAACTAATATTGCCACTTAGATAACCTGCTGATCATGCCTATTAATTAACCAGGATTACCTAAAATTGAAATGCTAAAGATCAAGGGCTGTTTATGCCCATCTGCATGGCCCAAAAGAAAAACAAACTTGCTGGAATTTATGGGCAGTAGGTAGATATACAAGGATACAACACTGAAGTGCTAAAGGCATGCTTAAAACATGAACTACGTGCTAGAATTAGAGGGTTGTTCAGATTATCACCATTGAAGCATATCAATCACAAAACTCAAAATTCTCATGCAAGTAGGTATGACTGTTCGGCTTGACAAACAGAGCAAGGAAGGAAAAGCTCTAGCATATAATTCTACTCGGCACAGCAAAATCCGAAAGCAAGGAAATGAAAACCCTAAGTTCGGAGCAACTCCTACCAAAGGTGAGTAGTACTTACAGCAATTTGCTTCGACTTACAACCGAAGGAGGAAGGAGGTTCTAGGGTTCGGAGACTTGCAACTCTCGGCCTCTTCTTGTGTCCGCGCGTTCACCTTGCCGAGAGGAGCTCGGATCTGTGAAGAACCCGCGGAGAAGGGTGCTCGCCGGCCGTCGAAGTGAAGCCCTAGCGTCGTCGCCCCTTTTCGCCCGAGAGAGGAGTCGCAGACGCCGCGTGAGGAGGAAGAAGAGAAGGGTTTTCGGGTTCGGTAAAAAGAAAACCTAAGTTCTCTTTTAAAACTAGGGTTTTTATTATCTAACTACTGCTTAAATGTATTTCATTCCATATTCATTCACAAAATGTTTGCGGAACAGTTGGCTAGCTGGATTCGGTTAAGGTTTGGTTCGGTCTGAGGTTTCCGGTTCGAATATCGGCTTGAACATTATTTTTGTCAAAACTTCTTTCCTTTTGTAAAAATATCAAACGTCCTCCAAAAATTACGTAAAAATACTTTAAAAATTTCTAAAAATCTCTAGAATATTTCTATAGCATTTCCAAATATTTTTAAGAACTTTTGGAACTTAAAACAAGGAAATTTGGGTCGTTACAAAGGAGGCTTGGGTGGATTCTCGTCTCGATAGATCGTCGTCCACACGACGTCCGAGATAAGAAGAGGAATACAATAGAAGATCGTGAGGTCTATAAGCTACAAAAGGTATAACTAGTTATTAGTTTCTGCATCATAACTAGTTTATTCTTTTGTTTAGATCTTGAAATACCAAACACAAGAGGCTAACGATTCTAGGCTATCTAATTTATGTTTCGATTTTGTGTTTCTTTTGTTTTTCGATCTTGTGATTCGTTTGTTCTTAATATTTAAACCTAGGGTTACTATAAGGAGATTAAATATTGAATTTTATTAAAAGGCTTTGTCTAGGAAGTGGTGGATGATCTCATACTCAAGAAGGCCTAGTGCCTCGTCATGTTTAACCTAGAAGTCGATCTCTGAAATAAATATTTAATCAAATTTTTAACATGGGTGGATTTAGATTAATAATGTTAAGCATCGTTTGCGATCCAATTCTAAACCTCTAAGAACAGATAAGTTGAATTTGGAATCAATAATGTTAAATTCTGTTTGCGATTCCAAATTTAATTTCTATAGAACACAATAGGTTGTTAGGAAAAGTTCGGGACTTGTACAAAATTTTTGTACAAGGGAACCAGTACGATATTCCGAGTAGTAACCAACACCTTTTTCTCTTGATCCAGATCTCAGTGCGTTCAAGCATCCGCGCCTCTATCCAAAATGATCATCCAAAATGAATGCCAAGGGTCTCAATACTTGTTCGTCTACTCAAAATTATCATCCAAAATGATATTTATAACCATCCCATGGTGTACCAAGAGTCTCCACCCTTTCATCTTCTAATCTAATGGCTCAAAATCAACCATTCAATCCAATGGTTCAATTTTGACCATTCAACTTCCTTGGTGAACTCAAGTTCACCCAATGAGTCCAACCCATTGATTCTCAAGCAACTCGACTCAATCCAATAATTGGATCCCTTTGAGTCTAACTCAATGAGTCAAATTCAGATTACACTTAATCCATTGATTCATCACATGAACCCATCTCCATATCAACTTATTCTTTGTGTGTAACCCTATAGGCTCTCATAACGTTGGAAATGTACCCAAATCAAAATTTGCGATACATAAACAATGAGTGGCATCTAGCAAGGCATAATTTCTACCCAAGTGAGGAGAAAGTCGAGATCCGACTTAACCTGTCTATGGCTATCATCATGTATGACTTGGTCCCTCTATCCTTGATATCTAGATTGATCAATGAGGCATAGACCGTGTCATCCTCTTATCAATCTTTGTGTTTCTTGATCTCCAAGTAGACACACTTAAACAAATGAACTCAATATCTCACATTGATTCATTTATGCATGGTCATGTTTTCTTGTGTCCTACTAATCAAGGGGCCCACAGATATTACTTCCGTCATATGGAAGGGATAGATCCCATCTACATCACTCACATCCCTCGACATAATTCATTGCATACCCAGTGATCGACTTTATAGTCCACCCTGTTACGGGTGACGTTTGACGATACCAAAGTATACAACTCCTTATGTAGGGAACCGTAGTGACTTCAGGTCTAAGGACTATTCATACCAATAGTCACATGAGAATGTTTATGATACTCATACGATGATCCATGAAACATTCTCATGGTGGGTCATTCAGTATATATTCTCTAATATATACCCATGTGTCAACCTGATATCTCATATCCATGACTTGTGAGATCAAGTCATCCGTTGACCAACATACTAGTCTCAATGCATTAATATTATCCTTGTATATTAATGTTCGACTAGGAATAGTTAAGAGTAGTGTTCTCTACAATATCTCACTATCAATTCAACCAATTGATATATTGTAGATAAGAACCTACTACCCAAGGTCATTATTATATTTATTCAATCGGCACTGAACTACAATAAATATAATAACCAATTTTACCTTTTTATTAATAATGATATATGATACAAAATGAGCCCTATACAATCATCTCATAATTGGTACTAGGGCTAATACTAACACCCCAGGGGTACTACGTGTAATGCCCGAAAATTCTCAAAACTGCATTAGGAATATTCTATGATTTTTCTGGAATTTTTAGATATTTTTCCGGAATTTTTAGAATAGCGGAAGTAGCAAAAATAATTAGAACCGCAAAATAGCTTATGCGAGAATTGAACCCGAGACCTATGGTTTACAGATAATGTTAGTAACCAGTTGAACCCAGCAGGGCCATGTTGAAAGGAAAGGGAGGCAATTAAATTTGTATTGGAGTTGGGCGAATTAATTCCTAAATATAAATAGGAAAATTATTAAGTGAGGAGATTACTTTTTTAACGTGACCTATCTCCTTCCTCACCCTAGTTTCCGCCAACCCCTTCCTCTCCTCCCTCTCTCGGCGCACCAAGCCAAGGGCTTCTAGGAGCACCTCCCGGCAACATCAAGGGCACGAGGACGCTCCCCTCCGCAAGAGGAACGCATAGACGCGAGAAGATCGTCGAAGAGGTCTCTCCTCCGGAAAACCTAGCGATTAGAATTGTAAGAAATTACGAACAGGAGGTAAGAAACCCCTCACCTGCAGTATAAGTAGCTTTCGTTTGATTGCATGCCTTTAGTTTAGCTATATGTAGATTTTTCGGCACTCAGGGTGTGTTTAAACCCTCCTCGCAGATTAGGGATCTAGTTGAGCACCTCTAGATGGGCCAGACACGTTGTTCTCCTTCAGTTGGAGGCTCTAGACATTGTCGGGTGCCTAGAGGTGGTCTCCCTATTAGAGGGGAGAGTTGGAGCACACCAAGTGTTCGACAAAATGATTAGTGTAGCTAAATATTACCTCAGATATTTTTAACAGCTCAGTTAAATGCATTTGTAGCATTTAAATCAGTATATTAGTCTAGTTTCAGCTTACATGGGACTACAGTCCAATGGGTGGGCTCCCACAGTCGCCTCTAGGTTTAGACAACCTAGCTCTAGGTTCTGATAACCTAGAAACAGCAAAATAAACAATTAGTAGCTATATTCAGTATTTTATTTTTAGTGGCACTGTACAGGATTAGATATCCATTGGGTTGGGCTCTCACAGTCGTCCCTAGGTTCAGATAACCTAGTAAACCTTACTAAATTCGAGATTTACAACCCCGGGTCTAGTTAAGGATGCCCGCACAGCAAGTACAGTTGTCGGGCCCAAACAGCAGCATGATTACTATTTTCACTTATTATGATAATAGCTTCAAACTCGTAATCTAGTTATGTGAATATAGTTTTAGCTCAGTTTTAGTTTCAGTTTCAGTTTAGTTTCTCCTAGTTGATACCATGAGATAGCTCCATGCTTAGATTTTATTATGCATGCCATGTTTCAATGTTTATGCCATGTAACTTCAGTATGCCATGCTTTAACAAATCCAGTGCATGTTTTTAAATAGCATTCTTTAAAAACATGATTGCATCGTTGCATGTTTTTGTGAGGTAGATGGTTTCTTACTAAGCTTAAAGCTTACAGATACTTTTTCCTTATACTGCAGATAAAGGTAAAAAAAAAATGGATTAGCAGAGGAAGCTGAAGCTCAATGCAGTGATGGTGTGTGTGGCAGGAACCTGGAATGAAGATCCTTAGGAAGTTTAGCAAATTAAGAACTTAGTTTCTTTTCTTAAGACACTTTTATGCATTTCTAGTGGTTTAAATGCTATGAATTAATAAACCTTGCACTATGTCATGTTAGAATGCTAGTTAGTGGATATAAAAATGTTTTCCATGCATTGTATAATCATTGTGTGAGGTTTTGGCACGAACTAGTGTTGAAATCAGAGTTTCAGTGCGAAATCAGAAACTCCGATCGATCTACGGATCGATCAGAGTTGAGTTGTGCCACTGGATCGGTCGGCTGACCGATCCAGTCACGAACAGAGAGTTATGGATTGGTCAGCCGACCGATCCAGAGGCGAACAGGGAGTCCAGGAGCTCACTGATCGGACAGCCGACCGATCAGTGAGCCACTAGATCGGTCTACCGACCGATCAGTGTACTCCTGGATCGGTCGGTAGACCGATCCAGCCGTGTACAGAAGTGATAAGATTGTGGATCGGTCAGCCGACCGATCCAAGGTTTTTCTCCATGCCAGTATCAAGCTGGATCGATCACTGGATCGATCCGACAGCCCAATCGATTCATGGATCGATTGAAATGCCTGATTACAGCTAGCAGGACCTCCGAGAGGCATAGATTATCTTCCCTAGCATGTGTACAACTCCTAGGTACACCTAGAATATTAAGTTCATATTTTACAGTAATCAGTTTAGTAAAATTTTAATCAATCCAGATTTTTCGCAATAGTAATTTAGCACAGCATTACGTAACGATCGACCTTACAGCCTAGTTAGTAGAAGGCGGGTTGTTACAGAGTGGTATCAGAGCAGTTTCCATACTTCCTACACACACATCAGCATTGTACCTGCAGTTTCCAAGTAAGAATACCTCTACTTTAATTATGTCTTGCTTTCATGTTTATGGATAATTATAGCATGCTTATATATGATAGCTTTAACATGTTTATAGTAGCTAGCTAAACATGATAGTAGAAATTCTACAAACATGAATGCTTTAGTTATATATGTCTTCGGTGTACGAGAAATGGCACGAGGACGCCCAGCTAGAAGGGCACCAGCCACTGAGCCCCAGCATGAGGCAGGCAGTTCAGTGCCTCCCCCAGACCTTACAGCACTAGTGGCTCAGTTACAGCAGCAGCTAGCTGAACAGCAATAGGAAATAGCCACCTTAAAGGCTAGTCAGCAGAACACCCCCACTGTCACCCCGGAGCCTAACTTAGCGACACCAGTGGTCTTAGAGGTTCCACCAGTCCAGCCTACGGCACCAGTAGCCCAGAGGCAAGGAGAGAAGCCTATCTAATCCAATGGCATAGAGTCAAGCCGAGAATTTCTCAGGCAACAATGAACCATGGGATGCTCGGGCATGGTTCAAAACACTCGAAAATTGCGATGGAGCTTCTTGACAAATGAAGGTGAAGTGCGCCTCCTTCTGTCTGACAGGAGATGCACGTATGTGGTGGGAGAGAATCAGAGCGAAGCGCCCAGTGAACCAGATGACATGGGCTGACTTCGAGAAGGAATTCTTTGAGGAGTTCTTTCACATGCGAGTCACCAACCGTCACTACGACGAGTTCACTGAGTTTCGTCAGGGCAACCTATCAGTTGAGGAAGCCGTGAAGAAATTCAACAGGTTGGCTCGTCTATGCCCTGAATTAGTCAGCACAGAAAGGGAACGAGTCCGGTTGATGCTCAAGATGTTGAGGCCGGAAATAGCGATGAACGTGGCTGGTGGCGTTCATAGGCCACAAACCACAGAAGAATTAGTGAGCAGTGCTCTAATCACTGAGCATTACCAGAATAGCATCAAGCAGCAGAAGCAAGTCCTCTCAGAAGCTAAAGGTCAAGGAGGCTCAGGCACTCAGAAACAGCAGGGCCACAGCTCCCATGGCTCTAACTGGAAAGGGAACTCCAGCAACAAGCGCAAACCAGGGAGTTACCCAAAAGGAGGGCCAGCCAGCAAGCAGCCCAGTTATCCAAAGTGTGCTACTTGTGGGAAATTCCATCCTGGAGTTTGTCGTAAGGGCACACGAGGATGCATTGAATGCGGACAGGAAGGGCATATGGCCAAGCAGTGTCCAAACAAGACCGATCTTCCTCGGCCACCGATTCGGTATGGTGGCTTAGTTACATCAGATGCAGGCCGCTTTAGATGGTCCACATATCAGCCAGGGCAGATTAGAAACCCCTCCAGCTACGACCAATGCGAGGATCTACTCACTCACCAGAGAGGACGCAGCAAATGCCTCGACAGTTGTTACAGGGCATTTGCTGAGAAGTTAGCAGTACCTCCAGAGGTACTTAGTAGCCAGTTCCTTACGACGTTACCCTCAGGAGAAATCATGGCGTCTATGCACTAACTCAAAGCAGTGTCGGTCACTATAGCAGACAGAGAGCTCTTTTGCGATCTGATAGTGATAAATATGACTGACTACGACGTCATCTTTGGGATGGACTTCTTGATCAAATACGGTGCCTCCATCGAGTGCCGTAAGCAGAAAGTCGTATTCCAACCTGAAGCAGAAGCACAGTTTGAGTTCGTCGGAGAACCCAAGAGAAAGGCCAAGAAGTTTCTTTCAGCTATGAAGGCACAGAGGTTAATGGATTCAGGATGTACGGGATTTTTGGCACATGTAGTCAATACCAGTCAGGACAAGGACCAACAGCTAGCAGAGGTCCGAGTCGTATGTGACTACCCAGCTATTTTCCCTGAAGAGTTACCAGGCTTAGCACCAGACAGGGAGATCGCATTTGAGATAGAGCTCATTCCCGGCACAAATCCTATCTCCAAAGCGCCTTACCGCATGGCTCCAGCAGAACTGAAGGAACTTCATGAACAACTACAGGAGCTACTTGACAAAGGCTTCATACGTCCTAGTCACCCACCATGGGGAGCGCCTGTATTGTCGTGAAGAAGAAGGATGGGAGCATGCGCTTGTGTATAGACTACCGAGCGCTGAACCAAGTCACCATCAAGAACAGGTATCCTCTTCCCAGAATTGATGACCTGTTTGATCAGCTAAAGGGAGCAGCAGTGTTCTCTAAGATAGACCTCAGATCGGGTTATCATCAGGTGAAGGTCAAAGAAGGGGATATACCTAAGACAGCATTCAGGACTAGATACAGACATTACGAGTTCGTAGTCATGCCCTTTGGTGTGACCAATGCTCCATCTACTTTCATGGACCTCATGAACAGAGTATTCAGGGAATATTTAGATAAGTTTATCATCGTGTTCATCGATGATATTCTTATCTATTCAGGAACTCAGGAAGAACACGCAGAGCACCTGAGAACAGTATTGCAGACCCTTCAGCAGAACCAGTTATATGCCAAGTTCACAAAATGTGAATTTTGGTTAGATCAAGTGTCCTTCCAGGGTCATATCATCTCAAAGGATGGTATCATGGTAGACCCCAGTAAGATAGAAGCTGTGAGTAACTGGAAAAGCAAATAGGGTAGCAGACACCCTTAGCAGGAAGTCCAGCGCTACCCTATTATCTCTAGCAGCCATGTCACCGCCCCTACTGAAGGAGATCTCATATTTCGGTCTCGAGCTCATAGTCGGACAGCTCTCTACTATGACATTAGAGTCTACCTTGCTCGGTGACATCCAGACAGCTCAGGAGCAGGATCCTGAAATTCAGAGAATCACGCAAGGTGTAGCAGAATCAGAAGGTGGAGAGTTCAGAATATCAGATAGCGGGGTGTTGTATTTTGGTGACAAGCTATGTGTTCCGGATCAGGAGGAACTACAGAGGAAAATCCTAGACGAGGCTCACAAGACTCCCTATGCGATGCATCCTGGCTCCACCAAAATGTGCCAGGACATGAAGAAACATTTTTGGTGGCCTGGGATGAAGAGAGACATCGCTCGATATGTCAGCACCTGCCTAACCTGTCAGAGGGTTAAGGCAGAACATCAAAGACCAGGGGGAGTTTTGCAGCCCATACAGATACCAGAATGGAAGTGGGAAGACATTTCTATGGATTTTATAGTGGGATTACCCAGAACCATGAATGGTTTTGATACCATCTGGGTAATAGTCGACAGATGGACTAAATCAGCCCACTTCTTAGCTATCAGGATATCCTACTCCATGGAATAGCTAGCACAGTTGTATCTCAAGGAGATCGTTAGACTACATGGAGTCCCATGAACCATTATTTCAGACAGAGACAGTAGGTTCACATCACACTTCTGGGAGTGTGTACAAACAGCTTTGGGCATGAAGTTAAAATTTAGCACAGCTTTCCATCCTCAAACAGATGGACAGACGGAGCGGGTCAATCAGGTACTCGAAGATATGCTCCGAGCATGTGCCCTAGATTTCAAAGGAAGTTGGTGCAAATATCTGAGTCTAACAGAATTTGCATACAACAACAGCTATCAGGCCACTATCGGCATGGCACCTTACGAGGCTCTCTATGGGCGGAGGTGTAGATCTCCAATCTGCTGGTATGAGAGTGGTGAATAGAAAGAACTAGAACTTCAGACAGATCTAGTAGCAGATACCACAGCAGCTATACAGCAGATCCGCCAGAGGATAGAGACAGCTCAGAGCCACCAGAAAAGCTATGCTGATACACGGCGCAGACCCTTAGAGTTTTCAGTTGGAGATTCAGTGTTCCTCAGAGTAGCTCCCATGAAGGGAGTGATGCATTTTGGGAATAAGGGCAAACTAAGTCCCAGATATGTGGGACCATACCTTATCAGCAGAAGAGTGGGCAAGGTATCATATAAGCTAGAGCTACCCCAGGAAATGTCAGCTGTCCACAAGGTATTTCATGTCTCTATGCTGAAGAAGCATATCCCAGATGCCACCCAAGTGATTGAGCCCCAGTCGGTACAAATCCGCGAAGACCTCAGCTATGACAGTCGGCCTATTCAGATAATAGACCGAGCAGTTAAGAAATTACGGAACAAGGAAGTACCATTAGTGAAAGTTATATGACAAAGTCACACAGCAGAAGAGGCAACTTGGGAGACAGAAGCCAGCATGAGACAGAAGTACCTAGAGTTGTTCTAAGTTCGAGGACGAACTTTTTATAAGGTATGGGGGATTGTAACGCCCGAAAATCTCAAAACTGCATTAGGAATATTCTATGATTTTTCTGGAATTTTTAGAATAGCGGAAGTAGCAAAAATAATTAGAACCGCAAAATAGCTTAGGCGGGAATTGAACCCGAGACCTATGGTTTACGGATAATGTTAGTAACCAGTTGAACCCAGCAGGGCCGTGCTGAAAGGAAAGGGAGGCAATTAAATTTGTATTGGAGTTGGGCGAATTAATTCCTAAATATAAATAGGAAAATTATTAAGTGAGGAGATTATTTTTTTAACGTGGCCTATCTCCTTCCTCACCCTAGTTTCCGCCGACCCCTTCCTCTCCTCCCTCTCTCGGCGCACCAAGCCAAGGGCTTCTAGGAGCACCTCCCGGCAACATCAAGGGCACGAGGATGCTCCCCTCCGCGAGAGGAACCCATAGACGCGAGAAGATCGTCGAAGAGGTCTCTCCTCCGGAAAACCTAGCGATTAGAATCGTAAGAAATTACGAACAGGAGGTAAGAAACCCCTCACCTGCAGTATAAGTAGCTTTCGTTTGATTGCATGCCTTTAGTTTAGCTATATGCAGATTTTTCGACCCTCAGGGTGTGTTTAAACCCTCCTCGCAGATTAGGGATCTAGTTGAGCACCTCTAGATGGGCCAGACACGTTGTTCTCCTTCAGTTGGAGGCTCTAGACGTTGTCGGGTGCCTAGAGGTGGTCTCCCTATTAGAGGGGAGAGTTGGAGCACACCAAGTGTTCGACAAAATGATTAGTGTAGCTAAATATTACCTCAGATATTTTTAACAGCTCAGTTAAATGCATTAGTAGCATTTAAATCAGTATATTAGTCTAGTTTCAGCTTACATAGGACTACGGTCCAATGGGTGGGCTCCCACAGTCACCTCTAGGTATAGACAACCTAGCTCTAGGTTCAGATAACCTAGAAACAGCAAAATAAACAATTAGTAGCTATATTCAGTATTTTATTTTTAGTGGCACTGTACAGGATTAGATATCCATTGGGTTGGGCTCCCACAGTCGTCCCTAGGTTCAGATAACCTAGTAAACCTTACTAAATTCAGGATTTGCAACCCCGGGTCTAGTTAAGGATGCGCGCACAGCAAGTACAGTTGCCAGGCCCAAACAGCAGCATGATTACTATTTTCACTTATTATGACAATAGCTTTCAAACTCGTAATCTAGTTATGTGAATATAGTTTTAGCTCAGTTTTAGTTTCAGTTTCAGTTTAGTTTCTCCTAGTTGATACCATGAGATAGCTCCATGCTTAGAGTTTATTATGCATGCCATGTTTCAGTGTTTATGCCATGTAACTTCAGTATGCCATGCTTTAACAAATCCAGTGCATGTTTTTAAATAGCATTCTTTAAAAACATGATTGCATCGTTGCATGTTTTTGTGAGGTAGATGGTTTCTTACTAAGCTTAAAGCTTACAGATACTTTTTCCTTATACTGCAGATAAAGGTAAAGGAAAAATGGATTAGCAGAGGAAGCTGAAGGTCAATGCAGTGATGGTGTGTGTGGCAGGAACCTGGAATGAAGATCCTTAGGAAGTTTAGCAAATTAAGAACTTAGTTTCTTTTCTTAAGACACTTTTATGCATTTCTAGTGGTTTAAATGCTATGAATTAATAAACCTTGCACTATGTCATGTTAGAATGCTAGTTAGTGGATATAAAAATGTTTTCCATGCATTGTATAATCATTGTGTGAGGTTTTGGCACGAACTAGTGTTGAAATCAGAGTTTCAGTGCGAAATAAGAAACTCCGATCGATCTACGGATCGATCAGAGTTGAGTTGTGCCACTGGATCGGTCGGTTGACCGATCCAGTCGTGAACAGAGAGTTATGGATCAGTCAGCCGACCGATCCAGAGGCGAACAGGGAGTCCAGGAGCTCACTGATCGGACAGCCGATCGATCAGTGAGCCACTGGATCGGTCTACCAACCGATCAGTGTACTCCTGGATCTGTCGGTAGACCGATCCAGCCGTATACAGAAGTGATAAGCTTGTGGATCGGTCAGCCGACCGATCCAGGGTTTTTCTCCGTGCCAGTATCAAGCTGGATCGATCACTGGATCGATCCGACAGCTCAATCGATTCATGGATCGATTGAAATGCCTGATTACAGCTAGCAGGACCTCCGAGAGGTATAGATTATCTTTCCTAGCATGTGTACAACTCCTAGGTACACCTAGAATATTAAGTTCAGATTTTACAGTAATCAGTTTAGTAAAATTTTAATCAATCCAGATTTTTTGCAATAGTAATTTAGCACAGCATTACGTAACGATCGGCCTTACAGCCTAGTTAGTAGAAGGCGGGTCGTTACACTACGAACCTACACACACATAGATAGATCACTCAAGAGCGTTAGAGCCCAAAAAACTGTAACGCCCCACCCTCCTCACTACTAGTCTGTGAGGATGGGGCGCTACTGGACTACTAACTTATCTTAACTAATGTTGCTCACATGAAAATATCTCTGCTTAAAACTCTCAAAAACTCAAAACATGCAATTAACTAGCAGCGGAAAACTAAATGACTCATCTATACACTCAACTCAAGCATTTGTTCTCAACTAAAACTATAAATTAATCTAAACATGCTACAACTATATATGTTAATCTGAACATGCATGATGTTGGTTGCTACTCGGAAAACCCAATGACTCCACTGTACAAAAATTTTGTACGTGATCTGAACCTTTCCTAGCTACCATGTGTTCTTTTAAGTTAAACTTGTATCTCCTGCGGAACTTAACACGTTTGATTCCAAGTTTAACTTATATGTTCTTTTAGATTTAGGTTTGGATCTCCTGCGGAACTTAACACGTTTGATCCAAATCACCTAGGTTATAAATTCAATTAAATATTAGTTTCCAAAATTGGCTTCCAGTACTGCATGGTGAGGCACTTGGCCTTCTTGGATATGGGAGCAACCACCACCGACTAGACAAAGCCTTTTAAGGAAAGTTAATATTTAATTTCCTTATATAACTCTAGGTTAACCAAAAGGAACAATCAAATCACAAGGAAAAAAGAAAAAGAACACAACATCGAAATTAAATTCAAAAAACAAGAATCGAATGCCTCTTGTATTTGGTATTTACACAAAGAAAAATTAACTAGTATGATGCGGAAATTAAATACTAGTTATACCTCTTCCTTGTATGCTAAAAACCTTGAGATCTTCTGCCGTATCCCTCGCCTCCTCTTGGACGTCGTGTGGGCGACGATCCTTCAAGACGAACACCACTCGGAGAGCTTCTCCTCCTTCTCTAGAATTCGGCCACCACCACCACAAAGGAGCAAAAGAGAGCAAAGGGAAGAGAGGGAGAGGGGCCGGCCACTTGATGATCTCCAACAACACAATATCAATTGTTATGTTTTCAAGGCCTCCCCTTCCCCCCTTTTTATATTAGTTTCCCAACAGAAAATTATGGAAAGAGTTTTAAAAAATTAGACTCATTCCTATTTCCTTATAATTTTTTCTTTTTCTTTCCTTTTAATTAATCAATCATATATTGATTTATTAATTAAATAACTATTTGTTGAAGTTTAATTATTTGACCGGCCCCTTGCTTGGGCACCAAGCAAGGTGGCCGGCCAATTATTAAAAGGGAAAGAAAGAAAGAAAAAATTTATAAAATTTTAAAAGAAGAAAACTTCTAATAAAATTTTACAAACTCTTTTTTTTTTTCTAATGTGGATATTAAAAGGAAAGTTTTAAAATTTAAAACCAAGTTTTAAAATTTAAAACATCTCTAATAATATTTCTTTTTAAAAGAAAGTTGTATAAATTTTACAACTCTCTTTTAAAACCTGGTGGCCTAATTTAAATTAGGAAAATTTTATAAATTTTTAAAATCTCTCTTTTTACAAATTGTAAATATCTGAGGAAATTTAAAAATTCAAAAACAACCTTCCTAATTTAAATATTGCGGCCAGCCCCTTTGCCCAAGGCAAGGGTCGACCACTTCTAGAGAATATGTGGCCGACCATTGCTTGGTCACCAAGCAATGAACCGGCCCCTTCTTGGACACCAAGATAGGCTTTTCTTTGGATGGACTTGAGGCTTTATTGAGGCTACAACAGGGACCTAGAGGAGAAATTGGTTTTGGCCTTCCGATGAGCTCGAGTCTCCCGTGCTCGCCCCGAACACACAACTCAAGTTCATCGATATAACTCATTCCACTAGAGAGTTATTACCGCACTACCGCACCAATCCCAAATTACATTATGGGCTCCTTCTTATCATGAGTGTGTTAGTCTCCCTGTGTTTAAGATTACGAATGACCACTAATTAAGTGAGTTACTGACAACTCATTTAATTAATATCTAGCTCCAAGAGTAGTACCACACAACTTTATTGTCATGTTGGACTAGGTCCACTTGCAGGGTTTAACATGGCAATCCTTATGAGCTCCTCTTGGGGACATTCTCAACCTAGATAACTAGGACACAGATTCCTTCTATAATCAACAACACACACTATAAGTAATATCATTTCCCAACTTATCGGGCATATTGATTTATCGAGCTAAACCTCACCCTTTGATAAGTCAAAGAAATAAATATTAAATATACATGCTTGTTATTATATTAGGATTAAGAGCACACACTTCCATAATAACTAAGGTCTAGTTCTTTTACTAAGTCAGTACAAAAAGAACTTACCTAAATGATCCTACTCAATACACTTAAAGTGCATCAGTGTAATTTATTGGTCAAGATAAACTAATACTTAATTACACTACGTCTATTCTGATGGTTTGTTCCTTTCCATCTTAGTCGTGAGCAACTGTTTATAATTTATAGAGAACCGACAACATGATCTTCTAAGTGTGACTCCACACTCCATGTTATCTACTATATAAATTAATTGAACAATTACATTTAACAAATAAATATAAATATTTGACCAATGTGATTCTTTATTTCAAAATAAATGTGTACAAAAGCTAAACTTTTAAGTATACACTCCAACAATCTCCCACTTATACTAAAAGTCTAAGCTGTCATATCTGTTGCCATACATCTGATTCTCATCCCCTCCACTTGCTGATCAAAAGCTTTCACCAGAAGGGCCTTAGTGAAAGGATCTGCCAGGTTATTTGCTGATGCTATCTTGGCGACGACAACTTCTCCTCGCTTGACGATGTCTCGTATCAGGTGGTACTTGCGCTCTATATATTTACTTGCCTTATGGGCTCGTGGTTCCTTCGAGTTTGCAACTGCTCCACTATTATCACAATAAATTGTGACGATCTTGGGCAAACCAAGAATCACATCTAAGTCCATTAGAATGTTCCTGAGTCATACAGCTTCTTTGGCTGCCTTAGAGGCTGCCACATACTCAGCTTCCATGGTTGAGTCTGAGACGCATTTCTGCTTAACACTCCTCCATGCAATGGCTCCACCTCCTAAAGTAAACACATAGCCTGATGTAGACTTACTGATGTCCCTATCTGATTGGAAGTCTGAATCCGTGTAACCCACAGGGAGTAAATCGTCTGCTTGGTAAACTAGCATATAATCTCTAGTCCTTCTCAGGTACTTTAATATATGCTTTACTGCAGTCCAATGTCCTTGTCCAGGGTTACTTTGATATCTGCTAACCATGCCCACGGCAAAACAGATATCAGGTCTCGTACACAACATTGCATACATAAGGCTTCCTACAGCCGAAGCATAAGGAACTGCCTTCATGTCCTCAATCTCCTTTGATGTTTTTGGAGACATCTCTTTAGATAAGGCTACTCCATGCCTAAAAGGTAAGAAACCTTCCTTGGAGCAAGGATTGTATCTATATATAAAGCTTGGGATAGGCACAACATTCTTTTCTTGCGATCCCTTATAACTTTGATCCCAAGGATGTGTGCACATTCTCCTAAGTCCTTCATATCAAATTGTTTGGACAACCATACCCTTACGTCTGATAATACCTTGACATTATTGCCAATTAACAAAATATCATCTATGTATAGTACAAGAAATACCACTATGTTTCCGTTACACTTCTTGTATACACAAGACTCATCCGGACACTGAATAAATCCATATGACTAGATTACTACATTAAACCGGATGTTCCAAGATCTTGAAGCTTGCTTCAGTCCATAAATGGACCGATTAAGCTTGCACACTAGATGCTCTTTGCCCTTTTCAATGAACCCTTTTGGTTGTTTCATATGGATGTTTTCTTCAAGACTTCCATTAAGGAAAGCTGTCTTGACATCCATTTGCCAAATCTCATAATCCATATGAGCGGCAATGGATAAGAGTATCCGAATAGACTTAAGCATAGCTACCGGTGAAAAGGTCTTCTCATAATCGATTGCCTCTTTCTGAGTGTACCCCTTCGCAACAAACCTTGCTTTGAAGGTTTCTATCTTCCCATCTGTCCCTCTTTTCCTTTTATAGATCCACTTGCATCCAATGGCTTTTACACCATCAGGTGGTTCTACAAGCTCCCAGACCTTATTAGAATACATAGATTCTATTTCGGAATTCATTGCCTTTTGCCAAGATACTGCATCTGTATCTTGGAGTGCTTCATCATATGTCCGGGGATCTGGTTCATGTTTGCTTGGGATCAAGTCCGAAGACTCACCCAAAAACATGAATCTCTCGGGCTACCTTACAACCCTCCCACTACGACGAGACACTGTCTGTGGTTGTGTATCATGTGTGACACGTGTTGTAGTCTCTTGTGGTACTTCATCTTGTACTGTTGGTACTGAAGTAGACGTGTCCTCTCTAAGTTCTTCTAGAACAATTTTACTACTGGGCTTGTGATCCATTATATAGTCTTCTTCTAAAAACTGGGCATTGGTGCTAACAATGACCTTTTGGTCTTTAGGACTATAAAATAAACCGCCTTTCGTTCCTCTGGGATACCCCACAAACATACGAACTTCTGTACGAGATTCTAACTTATCAGCATCTTGTTTCAGTACATGTGTTGGACTACCCCAAATCTGAATATGTCTTAGACTGGGCTTCCGCCCATTCCATAATTCTGTGGGAGTAGAAGATACTGATTTAGAAGGTACTAAGTTCAGAATGTGCACTGTTGTTTCCAGAGCGTATCCCCAAAACGAATTTGGTAATTCTGAATAACTCATCATCGATCTAACCATGTCCATAAGAGTCCTATTCCTTCATTCTGCCACACCATTCTGTTGGGGTGTACCAGGTGCGGACAATTGGGATTGAATCCCGGCCTCTGATAAGTAATTCCTAAACTCTCCTAAGAGATATTCGCCACCACGATCAGACCATAGTGTCTTGATACTTTTACCTAGACGTTTATCCACATCAGCCTTGTACTCTTTGAACTTATCAAAGCACTCAGACTTGTGGCGCATTAGGTAAATATATCCATATCTTGAATAATCGTCTATAAAAGAGACAAAATATTCAAAGCCACCTCTAGCCTGGATAGACATAGGACCACACAAATCAGAATGAACCAATTCTAACGCTTCTTTGGCTCTATACCCCTTGTCCTTAAAAGGTCTCTTGGTCATCTTACCTTCCAAGCAGGATTCACACGTTGGAAAGTTTTTCAACTCTAATGGACCCAATAGTCCATCGGCTATAAGCCTTTGAATCCTACTTAAGTTAATATGACCAAGCCTTAGATGCCAAAGATGTGTTTGGTTCATTTTCGAAGGTTCTTTTCTCTTATTAGAGTTAGAAGATGTGTTATTAATTTTCATATTTTGCTTTGTGGGAGAAATTGGATTTAAAGTATATAAATTGCCAACCAATGCACCAGAACAGATAATCACTTTATTTCTCTTTATAACCACATTGTTACTAAAGGAAATTTAATATCCATCCAAATACAGTTTAGAAACTGAAATTAAATTCTTTCTAAAGCTGGGTACATAAAGACAATTCCTTAAAACCAATTTCCTATTCCTATCAAATGATAAGTAGACGTCTCCCACTGCAACAGCCGCCACCTTAGTAGCATTACCCATGTAGACAGTTATCTCTCTATCAAATAGTCGTCGGGTTTCCTGGAACCCCTGCAAAGAATTGCAGACATGATCAGTGGCTCCCGTATCTACACACCAGGTGCTGGTAGATAACACCGCTAAACATGTTTCAACTACTAGAGTATGAGATATACCTTTATTGTTCTGTTTCCTACGAGGACAGTCCGTCTTCCAATGTCCAGTCTGCTTGCAAATAAAGCACTTGCCCTTCGGCTTCTTTAATCCAGCTTTTTGTCCTGCACCTTGAGGTATATTCACCTTCTTTGCTGAGCCATTTTATTTCTTCTTCTTCTTGCTTTTCGGCTTAGAAGTAGAACCATTTTCAGCATAGTGAATTTGAGAATGTTGACGAAACAACCCTTCGGCTGCCTGAAGTTCTGTCAGAAGTTCTGCCAATGAATACATCCTTTTATTCATATTATAGTTCAGGCAAAAATGCTCAAAACTTCTGGGCAACGTTTGGAGGATGATATCGACTTGGGTTTCCCCATCAATTTCCCCTCCAAGAACTTGTATTTCATTTAAGTAAGCCATCATCTTGAGAATATGATCCCTCATGGGAGTCCCTTCAGTCATGGTGGCTGTCATCAGTTTTCTCATTGCCTCTTGCCTAGCAGCCCGATTCTGATGTCCGAAGAGTTCCTTGAGATTGTTCATTATATCATAGGCTGTTGGTAAGTCCTGATGCTGATGTTGAAATACATTTGACATCGAAGGCAAGATGTAACACCGCGCCATCTCATCAGCTTTTACCCATTTACTATGATGCTGAATCTCCTCTGGGGTAGAATCATTGCTAGGTGTTTCTAGGCATTCCTCTGACAGTACAAACTTATAGCCCTCAACAGTTAAAACAATGTCTAGGTTTCTTTTCCAATCTATATAGTTGGGACCAGTAAGTCTGTTTTCTTTTAGAATAATGGCCAGTGGGTTGAAAGTCATCCTAAGAATCACAAAATAAATTTTGGTCAGAACTCTAAATTTAGAATAATATTGATTCCTCAAACAATACTATTTTAAATTAACCAATAAATTAAAACACCGTGAATTTTGTATGCCACAATAGTGTGGACGTATACAAATTCAACATTTGTAAAAGGAGGGTATATCCCATTAATTTTATTATCTTGTCAACCTAACTTTTTGACAAATAAAATTAATAGTTGGTTTCCTTCGGTCACACAAATAATAGCAGTGACTCCGATGGAGAGGATACTATTAGACGTGC
This sequence comes from Zingiber officinale, assembly GCF_018446385.1. Classification (NCBI taxonomy): domain Eukaryota; kingdom Viridiplantae; phylum Streptophyta; class Magnoliopsida; order Zingiberales; family Zingiberaceae; genus Zingiber; species Zingiber officinale. Next base: position 48,776,464 of record NC_056007.1, on the reverse strand, counting down.
CTAAGTGTATACCATTACTTGACACTAAGTCCATTAATAAGATTGTGCCCCTTCCAATGGGGAAGATCACACGCTCTTAATTAATTTCCTATAGTCATCCGAAATGCAAGTTTAGTCTAGTGATCCGCAAACAAACTCATCCGATATGGAGGAAGGCACTCAGAGCCAACACGCAAGTTTGTTTGCATCACTTACAAACCAGTAATGGAGACCGTGGAATTCACTAAAACAAATCCCTCTCCCACTTAGTTATTTAAAGTGAGGAATTTTGATGATGCTAGCCTACTAAATATGTACACTAACATTCACACACAGCACAATATAAAAGCAATAAATAGAAAAACTAATTTTCAACTATTATGGCTTTTATCTATTGTTGTCCTCCGTGTGTCGTCATCCCTAGCTGCTGCCATCTTTGGCCACCGCCATCGGGTCTAGTTGTCGCATCCATCTTGCTCCTTGTTCCGCTGCGCCACTCTGATCCTCGAAAGGTTTCACGCCTTGCAAGATTCGATCCGCGACATAAATAGAATTTTACATTTTCTTTCGATCCTATATTCCTCGAAGGAATGTACATGTAAACTAGATCGAACATAAAATAAAATTTACATCCATCGATCCTATATTCCATAAAAGGAATGTACATGTATCTAGATCAAAAAATAAAATCCTAATAAAACTAAATACAGCTCCTGCTGTATTTTATAATACAATCATGCACACATAATAAAAGCCCTTGACATGTCCAAGGGTCCAATCAAACACATAATAACTATAAGCCATAATAGTTGGATCCTGCATCCACAAAGTTAGCACATCCTACTATTAACCTGCCTAAATCATGAATGACATGTGCATAATTAAACTAATACCAAATACACAGAGGCAAAACCCTAGCTCTGATACCAATTGTTGGTTGCTACTCGGAAAACCCAATGGCTCCACTGTACAAAAATTTTGTATGTGATCTGAACCTTTCCTAGCTACCATGTGTTCTTTTAAGTTAAACTTGTATCAACTACGGAACTTAACACGTTTGATTCCAAGTTTAACTTATATGTTCTTTTAGGTTTAGATTTGGATCTCCTGCGGAACTTAACACGTTTGATCCAAATCACCTAGGTTATAAATTCAATTAAATATTAGTTTCCAAAATTGACTTCCAGTACTGCATGGCGAGGCACTTGGCCTTCTTGGATATGGGAGCAACCACCACCGACTAGACAAAGCCTTTTAAGGAAAGTTAATATTTAATTTCCTTATATAACTCTAGGTTAACCAAAAGGAACAATCAAATCACAAGGAAAAAAAAAGAACACAACATCGAAATTAAATTCGAAAAACAAGAATCGAATGCCTCTTGTATTTGGTATTTACACAAAGAAAAATTAACTAGTATGATGCGGAAATTAAATACTAGTTATAACTCTTCCTTGTATGCTAAAAACCTCGAGATCTTCTGTCGTATCCCTCGCCTCCTCTTGGACGTCGTGTGGGCAAAGATCCTCCAAGATGAACACCACCCGGAGAGCTTCTCCTCCTTCTCTAGAATTCGGCCACCACCACCACAAAGGAGCAAAAGAGAGCAAAGGGAAGAGAGGGAGAGGGGCCGGCCACTTGATGATCTCCAACAACACAATATCAATTGTTATGTTTTCAAGGCCTCCCCTTCCCCCCCTTTTTATATTAGTTTCCCAACGGAAAATTATGGAAAGAGTTTTAAAAAATTAGACTCATTCCTATTTCCTTTTAATTTTTTCTTTTTCTTTCCTTTTAATTAATCAATCCTAGATTGATTTATTAATTAAACAACTATTTGTTGATGTTTAATTATTTGACCGGCCCTTGCTTGGGCACCAAGCAAGGTGGCCGGCCACTTATTAAAAGGGAAAGAAAGAAAAAAAATTTATAAAATTTTAAAAGAAGAAAACTTCTAATAAAATTTTACAAACTCTCTTTTTTTCTAATGTGGATATTAAAAGGAAATTTTTAAAATTTAAAACCAAGTTTTAAAATTTAAAACATCTCTAATAATATTTCTTTTTAAAAGAAAGTTTTATAAATTTTACAACTCTCTTTTAAAACCTGGTGGCCTAATTTAAATTAGGAAAATTTTATAAATTTTTAAAATCTCTCTTTTTACAAATTGTAAATATCTAAGGAAATTTAAAAATTCTAAAACAACCTTCCTAATTTAAATATTGCGGCCGGCCCCTTTGCCCAAGGCAAGGGCCGACCACTTCTAGAGGATATGTCGTCGGCCATTGCTTGGTCACCAAGCAATGAACCGGCCCCTTCTTGGACACCAAGATAGGCTTTTCTTTGGATGGACTTGAGGCTTTATTGAGGCTACAACAGGGACCTTGAGGAGAAATTGGTTTTGTCCTTCCGATGAGCTCGAGTCTCCCGTGCTCTCCTCGAACACACAACTCAAGTTCATCGATAATAACTCATTCCACTAGAGAGTTATTACCGCACTACCGCACCAATCCCAAATTACATTATGGGTTCCTTCTTATCATGAGTGTGTTAGTCTCCCTGTGTTTAAGATTACGAATGTCCACTAATTAAGTGAGTTACTGACAACTCATTTAATTAATATCTAGCTCCAAGAGTAGTACCACTCAACTTTATTGTCATGTTGGACTAGGTCCACCTGCAGGGTTTAACATGACAATCCTTATGAGCTCCTCTTGGGGACATTCTCAACCTAGATAACTAGGACACAGATTCCTTCTATAATCAACAACACACACTATAAGTAATACCATTTCCTAACTTATCGGGCATATTGATTTATCGAGCTAAACCTCACCCTTTGATAAGTCAAAGAAATAAATATTAAATATACATGCTTGTTATTATATTAGGATTAAGAGCACACACTTCCATAATAACTGAGGTTTAGTTCTTTTACTAAGTCAGTACAAAAAGAACTTACCTAAATGATCCTACTCAATACACTTAAAGTGCATCAGTGTAATTTATTAGTCAAGATAAACTAATACTTAATTACACTACGTCTATTCTGATGGTTTGTTCCTTTCCATCTTAGTCGTGAGCAACTGTTTATAATTTATAGAGAACCAACAACATGATCTTCTAAGTGTGACTCCACACTCCATGTTATCTACTATATAAATTAATTGAACAATTACATTTAACAAATAAATGTAAATATTTGACCAATGTGATTCTTTATTTTAAAATAAATGTGTACAAAAGCTAAACTTTTAAGGATACACTCCAACACATGCAACCATTATACAACTCAGATAATAGGTCTAATGTGCATAACAATTTAAATGAAAGAATTCTAAATACATGGCAATCTTAATAAATTCTTATGCTAATCCCAAGGCATCTATAGTCCAGGCATCACTCATTCATCCGCACCTCCTTGTCGCCTTCCTTTGCTATAGCTTTTCCTTTTCTTTATCTGCAGTAAGAGGAGAATGCATCTATAAGTAAAATTGCTTAGTAAGCGTTATCTAACTCACAAAAACTCGAATATGCATCTGAATATACTGAAATCTAAAACTGAATGCTCGAAAGAAGATACTACTCATGCTCATCTAATTGCAAAAGAAACTTACTGAAATGCTAAACATGTAAAGCGAATCTATACAATCATGCTAGCATAAAGAACTAAACTTGCAGAATTTTAAACCTATGTGAAGCTTATTTCACTTGTTTAAAGTTTATACTTTTATACTTATGTGAAACTTATTTTACTTGTTTAAAAACTTATACTTTAATACTTCAAAATAATAATCAATCTCTTCTTGGGCCCAGGCGTAGCACCAAAGCGCGCTCCCTAATAGAAACTGAGGTAGCGAGCCATCAGTCCTACGAGGGTAAAGACCTCGGTCTTACCAGGGCCAAGACCTCAGAATTGGTCACCTGGATTTGTTTAACGACAACCTCGGAAGTCGGGTACTAGCCTTCTCAAAGTAAAATACTTATTATCTTAATTACTTCTTCTTTAAATGCCTTGGCATTTTAACAAGCACCTTGTGTGTCAAAATCCCTAAAGTCTTGACTTTGGGATCTACTTAAGGCCTTGGCATTTTTCTTTCTTTTCTTTTATCTTTCTTATACTTTTCTTAAACTCAAAATACTGTAATACTTAACTAGATCTGCACTATGTTACTTAACAAAAATCTGCACTGAAATGCTTATTAACACTGCACTAGAATACTCAATAAAACTGCAATAAAAAGCTTAACAAAATTGCACGGAAATGCTTAATAATACTGCACTAAGATGCTTAACAAAACTGCACTAGGATACTTAATAAAATGTACTTGGCGTGCTGCTAATCCCAATTCTGAAACTTAGGGATCCTCTTAAGACTTTGGTCTCGCTTTAAATATAACTACCCATAAACTCAAAAGAGACTAATAGGGCACCCAACTACTCTGCTACACACTCATTTGAGTGGCTGGATAGGGTTGTTCTTACTCATTACAGCAAAGAAAAAACCAAACTAAGTTGCTACATAATGAAACTAAACTGTATGCTCCAATTTACACCATTTCATGCTCTAATAACTCAACAAAAGATCCATAACATAAATCTGTTTTTTAAGCTTAACAACTATCTGCCAAAGATAACATGCAAACCTCATCCAAAGCTAGACCTCATAAGGAACGCAATTCAAATCTCATTCCACTAGCTAACATCTCTGTCAGGTTTTTAAACAAGCAGTTGGCATGCAGAAACCCGGCGATTAAATCCTCACAAAAGAAACTCAAATCCGAGCCCATACATAGACAAATCGATCATCACAGAACCACAGGGAAACCTTCTGAAGAACATCGGACTCCTTCTAAACAGAATACACTAGCTAATTCCGAAACTAAACCAGACAAGCAAGAATAATTTCCAAACTAAAACCTATTCATATCCAAATCTAATAAATTCTAAATTTAGTTTTATGGCAACAAACTTCAAACCAACCAAAATCACAACTAGTCCTCCCTGATCCGTGCCACAACAAGGAAACTATAAGGAACAAATTGCTCAACATACTTAACTCTTCCATATTTTTTCTTTGAGTCTCACAGCAGCAAGCAAAATTCGAAAGCAAGAAGAACAAGAATCCAGAACTACTCTACTGCAGGTGAGGAAGCACTTACTTATTCTTGGAGTTCTTGGACTTACAACCAAAGGGGAGCTTCTAGGGTTCCGGAGATGTGCTTCCTCAACGATCTCTTTGTATCTACTTGCTCTTCTCGACGAGGGGATCATGAAGGTGTGAAGACCTCACGGAGAAAGGTGCTCGCCGGCCGCCGGAGATGAAGCTAGGGCTTCGTTTTGTTTTCGCTCGGGCAGAAATGCCGCACGCGAGAGAGAAGGGAGGGGAAGAAATTAGGTCACGGCAATAATCCCCTTCTCCTCTTAACTTATCCTTTTATAACTCCTAATATTTCTGTTATCAAACTATCCTTTAAATTATTTCACTATCTTTTCTAAACAGCTCGGCCCGCTTGGGTTCTTGGTCAGCAGGATTCGCTTAAGGTTCGGGTCGGGTCGGAGGTCGCGGGTTTGAATCTAGGCCGAATCTCTTTTATTCCTATTTATTTTCTGTTTATTAACTACTACTTAAATAAATTTCACTCTTCCTTTGATCAGCAATGCCCGCTTGGGCACTTGGTCAGCTGAGACAACTTAAGGTTTGCTTGACCGGAGGTCTCCGGTTCGAACCTCGGCTTAATTTCTTTATTTTTTTACAACTTGTTTCTTTTGGTAAAAATACCAAACGAACTCCAAAAATTACATAAAAATACTCTAAAAATTTCTAAAAATCTCTAGAATATTTCTAAAGCATTTCTAAATATTTTTAAGTGTTATTAGGACTCGGAATAAGGAAATTTGGGTCGTTACAAAAACTAGGGAAGAGGTCTCTGATGTAGGCCCTCCGATACTCAAGTCAACCTCCTCAATAGAGAAGATAAATAGTAGTAGATGTGTGTGTATGTGCATGTACCTGGCCAACATAGAGGACCTTCACCTTTATAATGCCTCTCATAACCTCCATAATCATGAGACATCAAAGAATGCCAGGTGTCAGGGAATGTTAGATGAGGGATGAGGTACAATAAACTCCCATTGGGTAGAGAAATGTTCTGCATTACTCCCGTGTTAGAGCATTAGAATATTCTCTAGTGGATAGATGTTATTTTCTGACAAGCAGTTTGAATTCCATGACAATATTATCTCCTGGAAGTAGGCCAATAGGCTAAGGTATTGACCGGGAGTAGGCTGGGTGTGATGCCCATGAGAGATGAGGGCACTTAGCCCCGATGGCCTGGTCGGCTAAGGAATCGACTCGGAGTAGATTGGGGGTGATGTTTAGGAGAGATGAGGGTACTTACTTCTGATGGCCCAGTCTACTAAGGAATTGACCAGGAGTAGACTATGGGCGATGCCTAAGAGGGATAAGGGGACTTAGCCATGATGTCCCGGTCAGCAAAGGAATCGACCGGGAGTAGACTAGGGTGATGCCTAGGAGAGATGAAGGAACTTAGCCCTAAAGGCTGAGTCGACTAAGGAACCGACTGGGAGTAGACTAGGGATGATGCCTAGGAGAGATGAGGGAACTTAGCCTTATTGGTGATGGATTGAAAAGAAGTGATAGAGAGGGGGATGAATATCACTCGTTAAAACCTTTTCTTTAATCGAAAAAAATTAATCAAAGTAAAGCAGTAGAAAAAAAGATTAATAAAAATGACTCAGGTGGTTACTTGGTTCAAAGTCTATGTCGACTCCTACTCCAAGACCCGCGATCCTTGATCGCACCATTGGACAATTCACTATAACTCTTCTTTTCAAAATCTTCAAAAAGAAGCAATTCATATAATTCAACTAGAATATAATAACACACTACTATCTTCTTGAAATTATAACAATGCAAGCTAATAAAAAATATACCGACAAAGAATAAGAAGCAAAGCTCGTCGGCACTTCTTGATAGAGTAGCTTGCTTGTGAAGATGAAGAACAGAATAGCAAGAGCACAAATAGAAAGTACAGATTGAATTAGAATTCAGTTTCCTCCCTTGGATCTCGAGCACCTCTTATATAAGTTCTGTTCGATCGATTAAAAAGTTGTTCGGTCGACTAATCCTTTCAGTTGATTGACTCTCCTATTGGTCAACTAAACATCTTGGTTTTCTACTTTATTGAGATATGATCTTAGCACATTTATGATTATTAATTGATCGATCGACTGATCACTTTGTTTGATCGACCAAATAGTGTAGTTTCCCTAGTCGTCGAGATTCGCCATTAATTCTACATTAAGGCTTTAATTATTTGATCTATTGATCCCTAGGTTCGATCGATTGATCAACCTGGCTTCCATTTTTTACTTTAGCACAATATTATCTTTCTTCTATATCAACCTAGTTTGGTTGACCAATCTATGGGTTCAGTCGACCGATCAGGCCGGTTCTAGCAAAATAGAGTTAAATAAAATATTCTTGTAAAACAAAGTTAGGGTAATAATATATGGTGTATAAGTAGTAATTCATAGTAGAACTGTCTTGACTTTAACTTGAAAACCTTCCAGTTTCTTTACTTGGATCAGCGACTTAGATTTGTTCCTTTTCAGAACACGACCTCACGGTCGCTCCTCTCCAATTTCTTACCTCAACATACCTGCCAAACATTGGTCCTCCAAACCTATTTGGATGTTGCCACTTAGCATCAGATAGGCTCACTAGGACTTCCTCTTGATATCAGATCCTCCAGATCTAACGAGCTTCCCTGCCATCTGTCGGGTCCTCTCAACCCACTTGGGCTTCCTGCCTGGCTTCTACTATCTGCTAGGACTCTTTCAGTTGAGTAAACATCCTACACACTTAGTTAACTTATTAAATCACAAAAAGGCTTAACTTAAACTTTTGACAATATCAAAACTCAGGTTCGATTCTAGTGCACCCTACACCAACAATCTCCCCCTTTTTAATATTTGGCAACCAAGTTTCACGGTTAAGTTTATAGCATATACAAAGATAAGTAAACAACCATTTTAACTTAATTCTCCCCCTAAGTTTGTTAACTCTCCCTAAATTCACTATCTCTCCCCTTTGACACATATCAAAAATAGGGGAAATATAAATAACAAGTTTGAAGTATTCCAAGATTTAAGTTTTGGAGAAAAATTTGAAACCAAAGATGTATGAAAATATGATTTGAAAAGAGTTAGGTTTAAAAAATTAATCAAGATTTCTAATGAATATGTTTTGAAAAGTAGACTTTTGAAAATATTTCTAAGTACAAATATATGATTAATAGAATTGTTGAAAATATTTTAAGACTTTTGAAAATAAGAACCATTAACCAAAACCCAAGCGATTAAATTAGTTGTTTAGAAAAAAAATTATTTTGTATAGAAAATTTTGAATAAAAAATGTGAAGAAAAGTTTCTTTTAAAAACAATGAAGGAGTCTAAAAACATAAGTGTAGAATTTTAAAGTTGAAAATTTAATTTTAAAATAAGATAAATATTAAAAAAGATAATTATACAATACAAAAACTTTTGAAATATTTGGAGAAATAAAAATTTGAAATGTAAAAACATTATTGTAAATCTAAATATTTGAAATTTTTAAAATTCAAACATTTTGAAAATATTATCAAGAGGATAAAATATGAAGTTTAGAATTTTCTTAGTCTTGAAATAAATTCGAGAATGATATTTAGGCTCCCCCTTAAGTTGATATATACCTAAAATTCCAAGCATGGTTTAAAAACTAAAACATATCCTTATTATGAAATATCCAACCTTTATACATATCTGACTATCACAAGATAGTAACTATTGACTCAGGTTAGTTAATTTGAGCTTTTGATTCTAACTAGTGTGTTACTAGTAAGCTTACTCAAATTAATCAATATATTTTGTTTAAAGACCAAATTTTTATAGTATTGCACTAACATAAGTATTTGAAATCTTAGGCTAAGTCCTAAGTACCTCACACCATTATATGTTTCAAAATACACAAGCAAGGTATCCTACTGTGCTTGTGAGATGCTGCCTGCTAAAATTATAGGTGCATGCAATTCCATGGTAAGTCCTAGGCTACTCCATAAAGATAAAATATTTTGAAAGTAATTTTGAAAAAAAAAATAAAAGGGGGAAGATAATTTTTGAAAAACTAATAATTTTCAAAAAAATTATTTTGAAATAAAGACCACTACTCTATCAAGCACATTCCTAACTGTCTTCTTAAATTACTAAACTTAGATTAAGGTAAATATTTAGTAAATATATTAGCTAGGTTAGATTTGGATTCAATGTATTGAAGTTCGATATTACCTTTTGAGACATGATCCCTAATGAAGTGGTGTTTAAATTCTATATGTTTTGTTCTAGAGTGATGTATTAGATTTTTAGTTAGGGTTATAGAACTTATATTATCAATGAAGGTTTTCATATTTTTATAGTCTAAATTAAAGTCTTTTAAGGTATGGGACATTCATAACAATTGAGCTACGCATTCGCTGATTACTATGTATTCAACTTCAGTAATAGATAAGGTAACACAATGTTATTTTCTACTAAACTATCTAACTAAAGAAGATCCTAGTAGTTGACATTCTCTACTTGTACTCTTTCTATCCAACTTACAGCCAGCATAATCTGAATCAGAATAGCCAACTAATTAGAAGTTTGATATTTTCGAATACCACATTCCTACATTTACGATTCCTTTTAGATATTGAATTATTCTTTTAACATGTGATAGGTGGGATTCTTTAGCGCATGTTTGATATTTAGCACACATACTTACTACAAATAATATGTCAGGTCTGCTTGCAATTAAGTATAGTAAGCTACCTATCATGCTTCTATAGTATGTTAAGTCAACTAAGGTATCATTTTGGTCTCTATCTAGATTTATGTTACTTACCAAAGGGGTTTTTAGTTCATTAGAGTTTTTCATACCAAATTTCCTAATTAGTTCAGTTCTGTATTTACTTTTTTGGGTGTCGTTTCCTTCTTTAGTTTTTTTTAATTTGTAATCATAGAAAATAGTTTAACTCTCAAACTAAACTCATTTCAAATTATTTTTTCATTAAAGTTATAAATTCTTTTAAGAATTTTGAGTTGGTTAACCTAAATACTATGTCATCTACATAAACCTGAGCTATGAATATGTCTGAGTCAATGGTGTTTATAAAAAGTGTAGGGTCAATTTGATCTTCTTTAAACCCTTTTGAATTTAGGAAGCTAGACAATCTTTCATACCAGGCCCTAGGTGCTTGTTTTAATTTGTATATTGACATTTTTAGTTTAAAAATATTGTTTGGGTATTCTAGATTTTCAACACCCGAGGGTTAACTTACACAGACTTCCTCTTTAATTTGCCTATTTAGAAATACAAATTTAACATCCATTTGATATAACTTGAATCATTTGTGTGCTACATAGGCTGGCAACATCCTTATGGATTCAAGCCTAGCGATGGAGGCATAAGTCTCATCGTAGTCGAGTCCTTCGACTTAACTAATCCCTTTAGCAACTAGTCGGGCTTTATTCCTAATGATTTCTCCTTTGTTGTCTAATTTATTCCTAAAGACCCACTTAGTATCAATAACTGACTTAGTTTTTGGTGGAGGTACTAGGTCTCAAACCTGATTCCTTTCAAATTGACCCAACTCTTTTTGCATTACAATTACCCAGTCAGGCTCAAACAATGCATCATTTATGATTTTGGGTTCAATTTTAGATATTACGGCTATTTGGCTTAAGTTCCTAAAGACTTATGAGGTTTAAACTCTTAACTCTGGATTTCCTATTATCTGTTCAATTGGATAATCATGGTTTAAACGTATTATTCTTGGGTTAGTTTTTACTATTTGTTCATTTTCTGATTGTTGTTCTTCTTCTTCTTAATTTATTGATTTATTGGTTTTATTAAGATTAATTATTTCATTATTGTTATTAATATTTTTTTTATCAAAAATGATGTTTGTTGTTTTTTCAATTTTTAAAGTGGATTTGTTATAAACCCTATAGGCTCTACTTGTAGAAGAATATCCAAGAAAAATTTCTTGTTGGGTTTTTTATGTGAATTTTCCTAAGTAATCTTTAAAATGTGTACATTGTATCCAAATACTTTTAAGTATTTTATGTTTGAGATTTTATTAAAATAAATTTCATATGATATTTTATTTAAAAATTTGTTTATTATAACTCTATTTTGGACATAACAGGTCGTATCAATGGCTTCAGCCCAATAATATTTAGGTAAATTATATTCATTTAGTATTGTTCTTATAGCTTCTTATAAAGGTCTATTTTTACATTCTACTAATCTATTTTGTTGTGGAGTTTTGGCGCATGAATATTCATGATGATAACTATTTTCTAGACATACTTTTATAAAATTTTGATTTTTAAACTCACCTCCATTATTACTTTTAATTTTCTTAATTTTGATTTCTTTTTCATTTACTATTTGTTTGTAGAAATTATGAAATATCTCAGAAGTTCCATTTTTATGAGTTAAGAATTTTACCTAAGTATATTTGGAGTAATCATCTATTATAGTTATGCAGTAAAGAGTTCCATTAAATGATTTAACTCCATGGGAATCGAATAAGTCTAAGTATAATAATTCAAGTATTTTATTTGTTTTGTTTTGGTTAGTTAATTTATATGTTGATTTAATTTATTTTCCTTGTTGACAAGGGTTATAGATTTTATTTCCAAGAATTCCTAATTTAGGTAGACCTCTAACTAAACCATTTTTGTTTAATTTTAGTAAATTTCTAATATGGTTGTGAGCTAATCTCCTATGCCACAACCATGTTTCATCTTATTGTGCCAAAAGACACTTAGGTGAGGTTTTTGGTAGATTTATTGAGTAAATATTGTTATCTCTAAATCCTTTTAATAATATATTTGATGATTTAGTGTAACTTAGTAGGTATTCAGAAAATAGAAATTTTACTTTAAATATAGAATTGTATAATTGACTTATACTAAACAAGTTATAATGAAAATATTCAACAAATAATACTTTTCTAATTGATATATTTGACTGTAATTAAATTTCTCCTATACCAATTACCTTTAGCTTGTCATTATTTCCAAAAGTAACAGATCCTAGGTTTTTGAATTTGATACTTGTGAATTTGTATTGATCTCCGGTCATAAGCCTAGTGCAGCTGCTTTCCAAAATCTATTTGCCCAAAGCTTTAGATTCCTACACATAATGTAGGAGTTAGACCAAAGTTTGGTTAATGAAATTTCAAGTGTTTAAAATCATAACTTTAAAAAAAATTACTTGAGTTTAAATTAATTTAAAGTTTTAATTAAAATTTTAATTAATTCTTTAGTTAAGTTTAAGTATTAAATTAATTAAGTATAAATTTTGAAGTTTTAATTAATTTAAGTTTTAATTAAGTTAGGTTTAAATTATAATTGATCTTGATTTAAAGTTTCAATTAACTTTGATTTAAGTTTTAATTAATTTTGAATTTAAATTTTAATTAATTTTGAATTTAAATTTTAATTGATTTGGAATTAAGTTTTAATTAATTTAGAATTAAGTTTTAATTAATTTTGAATTTATATTTTCATTAATTTTGAATTTATATTTTCATTAATTTTGAATTAAGTTTTAATTAATTTAGAATTAAGTTTTAATTAATTTTGAATTTTATTTTGAATTTAAATTTTAGTTGATTTTGAATTAAGTTTTAATTAATTTAGAATTTAAATTGTAATTGATTTTGAATTATGTTTTAATTAATTTCAATTTTAATTTTAATTTTAATTTATTTTTAATTTAAATTTTAATTGATTTTGAATTAATTGTTAATTAATTTTGAATTTAAATTGTAATTGATTTTGAATTAAGTTTTAATTAATTTAGAATTAAGTTTTAATTAATTTTAAAATTATGTTTTTATATTTAAATTATTAAAAATTTTGAAAAAGGTTGTTCAACCCATGTTAGATTTAAACTTAGCTTTGGGTTAATCAAGCAAGCTTCATAAGGATATGTTTTTAGTTAGTGGCAAGGCATACGACCTTCTTGTGTATCAACGGTGGGCCTCTTTCTGAATACTTTCTAAAATAATTTTGTCTAAAAAACTTAATACTAAGTTTTAGTCTAACTAGCTCATATTTGATTGGGGTAGCTTCATCTATATCTACTAGGTCTAGTGCACCTGGTAGAATACACAAGATTTAGTTTAGACATGCCTTCAACAAAGTTTTCCTAACGTACTATCATCCCAATCCATTCTGATGCTATGTTATTAGGGTTTGGTAAACCTTTTTAACTAACTATTCTAAGCTAAGTAGAAATGTAAACCTAATCCTAAGTATGCATAGTTGATTATTTAAGTAGGTTGAACAATTTTCTATTTGCTCCCCCTAAGTCATAGTTTAAATATAGTCTATATAAAAAATGAATTTAACTCTTAGGGATCAAATATTGGTTTGGTTTGGTTAAGTATTTTGTAACGACCCAATTTTCCCTATTTCAAGTTCTAAAAGTCCTCAAAAATATTTAGAAATACCTTTAAAATATTCTAGAGATTTTTAGAAAATTTTAGAGTATTTTTACGCAATTTTTGGAGGTCGTTTGGTATTTTTACAAAACGAAAGAAGTTTAGACAAAAATTGTGTAAGCCGAGATTCGACCCATAGACCTCGGACAAGTCATAAGCCTTAAACGAAGCGAGGCAACCAAGTGAGCCGCGGGTATTTTGTGATCAAAGTAAGGGCGGAATTAATTTAAGTTATAGTAAAGAACAGAAATAAAACTTAGTTATAAGGAGAGGACTTAAGTTATTTCCCGTGACCTAATTCCTTCTCACCTCTTCTCCTCTCACGCACGCGCGGCGCGGCGAGGTGATTTTCTGCTCTCGGCGGATGAAAGGGCGACGGAGCTAGGTTTCCTCCCTCCGGCGCCGGCTAAGGGTTTTTCCGGCCGGTCTTCACCGTGCGTGATCACCTCGACAAGGAGAACTCGAAGACGCAAAGAAGAGGCCGAGATCATGAGTTTCTCCGAAGCCCTAGAAGCTGTCTCTTACGGTTGTAAGTGCAAGAACAAGAGGTGAGTTGCTTCTCACCTGTAGTAGGAGTTGTTCCGGGAGTTTTGATTTGCGAATGAGCTCTGATTTGGTATTTCTGTGCCTTCCTGTTGTTCGGCTAGTTTTCTTTTGGTTCCTGCGATTTTGGGTGTTGCTGCCGTGGGTTTCAAAGAAGGATCAAGAGTTGGTTTAATTTAATTGAGTATCTAGATTGAATTGAATAACAAGAAATAGTTACATATATGTGCAGTTGTATATAGTTCTGTATCTTTAAAGATTTCGGAGCATGTTTCATGAAGCTTGTATTATTCTTTGTTTGCTACCGTGAAACCACAAAGAAGAAGAGAAGGATTAGTTTAGGTTAGGCATGATGAATAGTTACAAAATTTAGGTTTCTAGTAGCAATTTATCCTATTAACAGCACATTGGTATCCTTTTTGGCTGTCTACTGTGGTTTTCATGAAGCAATTAAACCTTGAATTGTTCCTTACCAATCTGATTAAGTATAATTGGAAATTTTAGGTCGCTTCACAATAAGGGTTAAGCTAAGAAGGTGTTATTAAAGTTTGTTTTAATTTTACAGCAAAAAGAAGTTTATGCCTCATCTTTGGTTGTCAATGCTTTTCAAATTGTGCTAGAATAAATTAGATAGTTGTGGCATAATCTACAACCTAAATGTAGCATTCCAGTTTTAGTTACCCTTGGCCACCTTAGGCACTTGAGCAGTTTTATTTTAGAATAGGTTTTATTTGCTAATATAGCATGATTAGTTTTCTGATTCATATCTGTTGTAGCATGCTTAGAGAGCTCAGTTTGTTTCCCTTATGAAAATAAGTTAAGTGTTAGGCATGTTCTGTTTCATTTACCTTAGCTGAGCATGTTTGGTTTTCATTTTTCTTTAGCTGAGCATGAGCCGTGTTAGATCCCATTTTTATGCCTTTCTTATGGATTTGAGTATGAGCAGTTCTCTTTATGTTTGCTGTATGCGAGCATGATTAGTTCTTTGCTTTGCTGTTTACGAATATAAGCAGTCTTCCTTGTTTTGCTATTAGACTTTATTCATGCGCTGTAGTTGTAGAATTGAATAAGCATTTTATTGAGCTTAAGTACAGATTTTATAAATAATCTATAAGCAAGAAAGACCAAGGTCTAGACTTGATTTCAATTCCAGAAGATTGAATATCAAAAGCGCACACAAGGTGTTTGCTTAAATGCCAAGTAAGGGCAAGTATAAAGAAGTTATAGTTAAAAAGAAAGTATTTTACTTTTAAAGGGCATGTACCGGACACAAGGTCCAAGGGATGGGCTCCAAGATGCCCCTAGGCACAAGGCCTAGAAGTATTTTAGTAGTTTCAGGATTAGCTACCTCGATTCTTACTAAGAATGCGCGCAAAGTGGTACAATGCCGGGCCCAAGAGAAGTTGATTATTATTTTGAAGTATTAAAGTATAAGTTTTGAAACAAATGAAACAAGCTTCAAATATGTTTAGAATTAGAAAGTTTAGTTTCTTGTTATTTGAAGCATGCAGTAGTAGTTTTATTTGTTTCTTGCTATTAGATTATTCAGCATGTTTAACTTTATTTGCTCTCAGCATGCAGTTATAGTTTTATTGGATTTTGAGCAGGAATAGCTATACATGTTTAGTATTTCGGTTAGTATGATTCCTTTATTGGATTATGAGCATGATTAGCTATACATGTTAGTATTTCAATTAGTATGATTCCTTCATTAGATTATGAGCATGATTAGCTATACATGTTTAGTATTTCAGATAGTATGATTCCTTTGCTATTTATGAGCATGAGTAGTTTTACATGTTAGCATTCAATTTTAGCATGTTTTTATTTATATACATGCATATCGAGTTTTTGTGAGTAGATAGCGCTCACTAAGCTTTATGCTTATAGACTGCACTTCCTCCTACTGCAGATAAAGAAAAGAAAAAGATTTAGCAAGGAAGGCGACAAGGTGGTGGTGATGAAGGTGTGTGATGGCTGGACTATGGGGAGATCAAGAGTTTGCTAAGGAATTGTTAAGACTTTTCTATTTAGAGTTCTTTAGTTTTCTTTTAATGCTATTATGAGTCAATATTGTAATTAAGTTTATTCCGCATTTGTAGTTGGGTTCTATTGATGGAGTGATATTGATGTTTGCTATTGTTAGGGTAGTTTTCTTCTTTTATTTGTGATATTATACTGCGTGGTTGTGAAGATATATGTTCCAGCCGCCTGTGGCTAAGTATAGTTTGTTTGTATTGATGATTTGGTCACCGGTACAGGGGAGATTCTGTCGAAATTTTTCGGTAGAGATTTCTCGTAGTTAAGTAGCGTACCGGTTAAGTAGAGTTAGCAGTTAAGTAGCGGTCACTCTTAGAGAGTAGTAGTAGTAATAAGAAGGGTGGTCGTTACATATTTTTTAGAAACTCATGCTTAGACTTGATTTCTAATATTTTGACTAATTAATGATAAATATGGTTTGCTGGTTTTGTTTGGATTATAGCCAATTCCAAATTTGTTGTACACAGCTCATTATGATCCAAGTACCATTTTTAGACACTTGGATCTCAATTCAAACTTTTCCAATGTTTCCTTAAGTTTCTCCACTTGACCATTCAAGTTGAAATTTTCTTCCTCAAGTTTTACAACTTGAGTTGAAGTTCTGACTTGAACTTGGTTAGTTGAGTGACTCAAGCTAACTTGCTCTTTAAGGTGGTCAATTTCCTTAAAGAGTAAGTTATTTTTGTTGCTTAGATTTTGTCAATTTTTTAAACAAACATTTAACTATTTTAAGTAAATTTGACTTGGAATAAAAAGTTACAATATTGGGACCTTCAGAAATGGATACGGATTTGGGGCTTCTCTCGGACTCAGTGTCAGTCTCAAACTTGTACTCTTCCTCGGACTCAAAATCTTCGTTTCTTTCTATAAAGGCAAGATGGCTCGAGTGCTTTAGATCTTCAGTGTCGGACTCCATGGAAGATGACTCGTCCCATGTTGCTTAGAGGGCTTTATTTCTTCTTATCGACTTAGGCTTTTCCTCCTTTCAATTTGGGCATTCATGTTTAAAATTCCCCTTCTTGTTACATCCGTAACAAATTATTTCTGATTTGTTTTGACTCTGGTTGATCAGTATTTTCTTGGTACTCCTCTTGAACTTCTTCCTTGTTAGCAGTCTTCGGACAATGTTGACTAGTTCTTCTTCATTTGTTGAGTCCATGTCTAACTCACTTTCTAATTTGCTCTTTCTTCTTGATTTGGTCTCCTTGGTTGGTCCTGCATATAGGGCAATTTCTTTCTCAACTTAACTCAAGTTAGATTGATTGCTCATGTTATTATAATTCAAAAAATAATTTGTCTAACTTTAGATTTGAAAGCTCCTTGAAAACTTTGCAGGCATCTACTATTGATGCCCACAAAGCATTCCACGGGAAGGTATTTAGCATGCACCTTATCGTATCACAGTTCTCTAGATGGTGTCCAATCAGATGAAGGTCTTTAAGGATCTTTGAGTCGAGCGTGCAGTTGGATGACCGTTTCTCTGGGAAGCATTTTAATATTAAATAAATTATTTAACAACGGATCTCTCGTATTTACCTTTGATTCGTTAGTTCCCTCGTGTAATTTTACTAGGTGATCCAAAGTTCTTTTGTGTTGTCATAGGGCCCAACTTAGTTCAGTTCTTCCATGGTGAGCCTGCACTAGATGGGGTGTTAATCGCCTTGTAGTTCAGTTGTGCCTTCTTGATCGGGGGAGTCCAATCTTCTAGTTCTATTAGATTTCCATCTACCATCGGATGTGTGTATCATTTAAGTATGGTGAACCAAAGCTCGATGTCAGACTTGCTCCATTCTATTTTTTTAGTAGTTGAAATTTTTCCCTTTGAATAGCAGGGGTGAACCGTGCTATAACCTTCTTGGTAGGAGTTCGACATTCTTGCAATCACAGAATTAATAAAAGGAATTTTCAAGACTCTCGTCTTAGGATTAGCAGTGCAAGATAAAAGAAATAAATGTACTAGTAAAAAATTTCTTTAAAGAAAAAGGAAATGTTTTTAAAATTTGCTCGATAAATTGTTAGTAATTTCATAGTGACCTGGCTCTGATACCAATTAATGGATCAAAAAGAAGCAATACAGAGGGGGTGAATATCGCTCGTTAAAACTTTTTCTTTAATTGAAAGAAACAAATCAAAGTAAAGTGGCGGAAAAAGAAAGAGTAATAAAGATGACTCAGGTGCTTACCCGGTTCGAAGCCTATGTCGACTTCTATTCCAAGACCTACGATCCTTGATCACATAGTTGGGAAATTCACTATAACTCTTCTTCCCAAAATCTTCAAAAAGAAACAATTCATATAATGCAACTAGAAAATAGTAACACACTTCTATCTTCTTTAAATTAAAACAATGCAAGCTAATAAAAAAAATACCGAGAAAGAATAAGAAGCGAAGCTCATCGACACTTCTTGATTGAGCAAATTACTTGTGATGATGAAGCACAGAATAGTAGGAGAATGAATAGAGAGCTGATTTAGAATAGTCTCATTCGATCGATCGAAAAGTCATTCGGTCAATTGATCCTTTCAGTCGACTGATTTTCCTATTGGTCGATTAAACAACTTGCTTTCCTTCTACGCTGAGATTTGATCTTTGTACATTTATGAGCATTAATTGATCGGTCAACCGATCACCTTTTCAGTTGACCAAACATTACAGTATCCCTATTCATCGAGATTCACCATTAATTCTCCTTTAAGTCTGTAATTGTTAGTCGGTCGATCCTTGGATTTGATCGACTGATCGGCCTGGCTTGTATTTTTTCTTTGGTGAAATCTTATCTCTATTCTATATATCAACCTGGTTCGGTGGATCGATCCATGGGTTCGATCGATCGATTTGGTCGGTTCCTATAAAAAAGAGTTAAACAAAATATTCCTACAAAATAAAGTTAGGAAAGTAATATAAGATGCACGAGTAGTAATTGATAGTAGAATTATCTTAATCTCAACTTGGAAACCTTCTTGGTTTCTTCAATTGGATCAGCGACCTAGGATTTGTTCCTTTCCGAAACACGACCTCATTGACACTCCTCTCCAGTTGCTTACCTCAATCTACTTACCAAACATTGGTCCTCCAGACCTGTTTGGACTTTGCCACTTAGCATCGGATCAGCTCACCAAGGCTTTCTCTCGATACCAGATCCTCCAGACCTATCAAGCTTCCCTACCAAGTGACGAGTCCTCTTGATCCACTTAGACTTGTTGCTTGGCTTCCATGATCTACTAAGACTTTTCTAGTTGAGTAAACATCCTGCACACTTAGTTAATTTATTAGATCACAACAAGACTTAACTTGATCCTTTGATAGTATTAAAATTCAGTTTCGATTATGGTTCACCCTGCACCAACAGATGATCGATTGACTAAGGAACCAATCGGGAGTAGACGGGGGTGATGCCCAAGAGGATCGAGGGGACTTAGCCCTGATAGCCTAGTCGGCTAAGGAATCGATCGGGAGTAGACTGGGAGAGATGCCCAAGAGAGATGAGGGAACTTAGCCCTGATGGTCCGGTCAACTAAGGAATCGGTCGAGAGTAGAGTAGGAGCAATGCCTAGGAGAGACATTTTTTTAGGTGGGAGAGTCAAATCTCACAAGGATTTCCTGATTTTGACCGTTACTTCCCTTTCGGACTAGGCCAGGAACTCCTCGGCTTGGACTGTCATCTCCTCTTAACTTTTAACCTCCAGGTCTCCTTGACTATTGACTTCCTAATATCATCAAGGTCCCCTATTATGCACCATATCAGTAAAAAAAAGAGTATGATCCCCAAACTTATTATATATACCTTATTGTTAGAATGTACTTAATTTGTTTCACTATTTTCATTTTATATTATAGTTCACATATGAGAATTTATAATTTACCTTTCTATTTGAGTTTTTATGATTTGCAAGAACTCAAAATAAAAGTTTTCATTAATTCACACCTCCCTCCACTCACCCATCGAACTAGTGTGTTAGTATTAGCCCTATTACTAATTATAAGATGATTGATAGGGCAATTTTGTATCATATTTTATTAATTAATAAAATACAAAGTCAGTTATTATATTTTTTTTAGTTCAGTTTCTAATAAATAATATAATAATATCATAATAATATCCTAGGATAGTAGTTTTTAGTCTACAGCATATCAATTAGTTGAATTAATAGTGGAAGCCTGTAGATATATATATAGACACCACTCTTAACTATTCCTAGTCAAGTATTAATATACAAAGACAATATTAATGCATTGAGACTAGTATGTAGTTCAACGGAAGACTTAATCTCACAAGTCATAGATATGAGATATCAGGTTGACACATGGGTATATATTAGAGAATATGTACTGAATGCCCCGTTATAAGAATATTTCATAGATCATTATATGAGGGTCATAAACATTATTATGTGATTATTGGTATGAATAGTCCTTAGACCTAAAGTCACTACGGTTCTCTACATAAGGAGTTGTGTACTTTGATATAGGCAAATGTCACATGTAATAAGGTAGACTATAAAGTCGATCACTGGGTATGAAATAAGTTATGTGGAGCAATGTGAGTGATGTAGATATGATCTATCCCTTCCATATGACCGAAGTGATATCTATTGACCCCTTGATTAGTAGGACACAAGAATACATAGTCATGCTCAAATGAGTTAATATGAGATATTGAGCTTATTTGTTTGAGTATATCTACCTAGAGATCAAGAAACACAAAGATTGATAAGAGGATGACTAGGTCTATGCCTCATTGATTAATCTAGATATCAAGGATAGAAGGATTGAATCATACAACACAATAGACACGGAAATGTTAAGTCGGATTTCGACATTCTCGTCACTTGGGTAGCAATGATGTCTTGCTAGATGTCACTCATTACTTATGTATCTAAAGTGATTTTAATTACAGTTCCAGCATTGTGAGAGCCTATTGAGTCACACATAAAGAACAAGTTATTTTAGAGATAAGTTCATATGATGAATCATTGGATTAATTCTAATCTTAATTAGACCCATTGAGTTAAACTCAATTATATTCAATTATTGGATTGAGTCTAATTCGAATTAGACTCAAAAAGTCAATTTGAATTGATGAGGGTCAATGTGTTAGACTCATTGGGTGAACTCGAATTTACTAAGGAAGAGGAAAGGTTTTTTACATGAATTAATCATGTAAAAGAAGAAGATGAAAAGGTTTTTCATGAAAGATGACTAAGAGTCAATTCATGAAAGAAGATCGATGTAACGACTCACCTTCCTTACTACTCTCTAAGGTGACCGTTACTTAACTATTAACTCTACTCACTAGTGTTACTTATGCTAATATTAGTAACACTTAAATTTGTCACGCCCCCAAAGAAGTTCCTACCGAAAAATTTTCGGCAGCATCTCCTCTGTACCGGTGACAATATAAGCATATATACACAAGAAAAATAACACCATCCTCGCAGTTTAATAAATCAGATCATGCAAGTAATGAATAGCGGAAACATAATGACATACAACTTCTTACTCTAAAATTTTCTTATCAACCTAAATAAAGAATTAATCTAAACAAATTCTTAAACTAAGTCCCAAGGCTTCTATAGTCCAGGCATCACACATCCATCCGCACCTCCTTGCCACCTTCCTTGACTATAGCTTTTCCTTTCCTTTATCTGTAGCAAGAGGAAATGCAATCTATAAGCAAAATTGCTTAGTAAGCGCTATCTAACTCACAAAATCTCGATATGCATGTACATATATCTATAACATAAACTAACTGAATGCTTACTGAAAACTACTCATGCTCATCTAATATTAAAGGAATCATAACAAACTGAAATGCTAAACATGTAAAGCTACTCATGCTCACCTACTAGCAAATAATAGTAAGCTAATCTAAATAACATGCTAGCATAAAAGAAAACTAAACTTGCTGATTTTAAAACAAAGTGAAACTTATTTCATTTGTTCTAAACTTATTCTTTTATTTCACTTGTTTAAAACTTATTCTTTTATTTCACTTGTTTAAAACTTATACTTTAATACTTTAAAATAATAATCAACTTCTCTTGGGCTCAGGCGTAGTACCATCTTATGCGCGTTCCCTAATAGGTTGGGGTAGCGAGCCACAAATCCTAAAAGAGCAGACCTTGGTCTACCAGGGCCAAGACCTTGGAATTGGACACCTGAATTTGTTTAACGACAACCTTGGAAGTCGGGTATTAGCCTCTTCAAAGTAAAATATCTTATTATCTTAATTATTTCTCCTTTAAATGCCTTGACATTTTAACAAGCACCTTGTGTGCCAAAATCCCTAAAGTCTTGACTTTGGGATCTACTTAAGGCCTTGGCCTTTTTCTTTCTTTTCTTTATCTCTCTTATACTTGTTAATACCTCTAATAAAAGAATGTCTCATACAAAACTATACTAAAATGCTTATTAACATTGCACTGAAATGTTTAACAAAATTGCATGAAAATACTTAATAAAATTGTACTGAAATGCTCAATAAAACTACATACTATGCTAATCAAAATTCTGCATACTTTGCTAACAAAATTCTGCATACTTTGCTAACAAAATTTTGCATACTGTGCTAAATAAAATTCTGCATATTCAGCTAACAAAAATCTACATACTGTGCTAAACAAAACTGCACTATGAGCTTAACGAAACTGCACTTGAATGTTAACTAAATTCTGCACTTGAAATGTTAACTAAAATCTGCACTTGAAACTCTAAAGAAAACTGCACTACAAGCTCTCAAAATCTGCACTATATGCTTACGAAATCTGCACTATAAACTTACAAAATCTGCACTATATGCTTACGAAATCTGCACTATAAACTTACAAAATCTGCACTATGTTAAATCACATGCTTTAAGAACTAAAACTAAAACTATTTGTTCATATCCAAATCTATCAAATTCTGAATTACGTTTCATGGAAGCAAGTATCAAAAGAACAAGCCGAAACCTCTACAATTCCTCCTGTTTAGCACTACTACAAGGCAACCAAAAGGAAACAAATTGCTTCATATAGCCATCCATGACAGTGATCATAACCGAAACTTACATGCTCAACAACCAATCTATACTATCTCATGTTCATTGCCTAATAGCCAAGAATGACCGGATTGCACAGCAAACCCTAAGGAAACTACTTGTGCCCTTTTCATTGCTCCAACCAAACTTCATGCTAAACAATCAAAAATCTGCAAATCTAATTAAGCTACTAGAGATCAAATTGGATCTTCCAATGCTAAACCATCAAAACTACAATGCTAAACAATTCAAAATCTGCAATGCTAAACAAATCAAAATCTGTAATACTGAACAATCATTCCTCATACACTGTGCCACAGCAATCCATTGAACACCTCGGAACTAAAATTATTCATGCCCTTTTCTTAGCATAAACCGAACTTGCAAGGCTCCATATGAGCCGACTGTGTCCATTGAGGTAACCACAATTAACAAAAATCCAATTATGAGATGCTAATTATAAGAACTGAGAAGTCTAACCTACATGCCAAATCCATTAAAACCCCTTCTCATCTTCTTTATAAAACTCATGGCAGTAAAACCTCAATCAACAAATCTTTACAGCATAATCCAAAATCTGTAGAAATCCAAACCATATGCCTAACTAAACAATTCATTTCTTTCTTTGAGATTCTCGGCAGCAGACATCAAGAGCACTGCCCTTACAACATGCTACGAAATCAAGAAGGAAGCAAGAATCCGAAACCTCAATTCATAGCAGCAAGTAAAGGAAATCTCGGAACTACTCTTACTGCAGGTGAGAGCACTTACCGAGGTGTTCTTGGACTTATACCCGAAGAAGAAGAACTTCTAATGCTTCTAGGGTTTCGGATAGTTTGGAATCTCGGCAACTTCTTCAAATCTACCGTTCCTTCTTGACGAGAGGAGCTCGGATCCGAGAAGAGCTCGCGGAGTTCCCTTTGGCCGGCCGCCGAAGAAGCCCTAGCTCCCTGCTGCGTTTTTGCCCGAGAGGAGCCGCGCCGTCGGGAGAGGAAGATAGGGAAAAGATTTTCCCGAAATCACTTAAGTTCTCTCTTTTATAATACCTAGGGTTCTTGTTCAATGCTATCCCTTAAATATATCTCACTCTTTCCTTAATTAGCAACGCCCGCTTGGGCACTTGGTCAACCGGATCCGCTTAACGTTTGGGTCGGGTCGGAGGTCGCGGGTTCGAACCTCGACCGAACCTGTTTAATTTTTGTAACTTCTTCCTTTTGGTAAAAATACCAAACGAATTCCAAAAATTACATAAAAATACTCTAAAAATCTCTAGAGTATTTCTAAAGTATTCTAAATATTTTTAATTACTATTAGGACTCCAAATATTAAAATTTGGGATGTTACAATCAAAAGACTTTTGATATTCCAAGAGAGTACAAAAGGTGATTTTCGGACATTAAAAGAGTGTGTGTTCATTTGTCTTCTTCTCTTCTTCTTTCCTCCACCAAGACCTTCCCTTGCGGTTGCTAGCACAACCTTGGTAGGTTTTTCTTCTCCACTTCTTGAGTTCATGAGACGGACGAGAAGCTTGTTCGTGTGGATACCATAGAGGCATGAACATCTGATCATGCTGATATATGCATCTAAAGAAAAAGTTATTGTCGGGATTGTGAAGGACATTTAGCAAAGGTATAACTCCTTCTAATTTAACTTAGTATATGTGGTTTATCACTTTCACATGAATCTTCTAGAAGGATCTAGTTACTTGTTTCCTGCACTTTCTGCATATTTAGCACCCTAGATCCTATCATAATGTACATGCATCTACTAAACTAATCAATAAACCTCAATTTGGCGAAAAAGTTCATGTCCTTAATTATACATACATATTGTATGCAAGTCTACAATATTAGTTAGAGCATCCACAGTGAAAGCTCCTTTGGAGCTCCCATTATGATGTGGCTCCAGCAAAGGAGCTCCCTCTACGGGAAGGAGCTCCTTCATGTAATTATGAGGAAGTGGCTCCGTATTCACGAAGTCGCTTCTTCGTTGTTTTCTTTTAAACAAATTTTATTAAATATTTTTATTTTTGATTTAAAAAATAAAAATATTAAAATATTAAAAAAAATAATCTATGATTAATAACTTATGAATTTATTAAAATTTAATTATATATAATAGTAGAATAGAAAGGTGAGAGAAATATATAAAGAGAAGTGTGGGGCTTATAAAGGAATTGTTAAGAGGTTTTTTTAATAGTAGAAAGATGTGTGAGATTTTTTTACTTTTAGCATGGCACATATGTGATAATGAAGGAGCTCATGGAGAGATTCCATGACTATAGATGCTTCAGTTCACATATATCTACGTCTACTAATATTTATCATGCTTGTTTTAAACTTTCGATAAGTTTCATGTACATGTGGTGAAAACCCCTTCAGTTGAAAGAGAATTTCACTTGAGAGTGATTTTGTTGTTGTTGTTTTTGTCATTGTTTTGAAGAAAGCTAATAGTAATTATTTTAGAAACTTTAGAAACAGGAGAGGTTAATAAAAATTATTAGAAAAAAGGGATGTGAGGGAAAAAAAAAAAAAAGGAAAGCGTGGGAGATTTGGACTTGGGAATGAGAGGCTGGCTTGTTTTGTCGTGGCGCAGAAGGGTTGGGAAGTGACACCAAACCAGCCGAAGCAGATGGCAGCGATGCCAAGCAGCAAGCTGCAATCCAATCTCCTCCTCATCTCCTCCTCCCGGGTCCCACCATGGCGACACCCTCGACTACGACTCCCCTCCCTCTCATAGCCCTCAGCATCTCACCTCACCTCACCTCACCTCATCAACCACTGCACCACATTCTCCTTTTATTCTTCTTCTTCTTCTTCTTCTTCTTCTTCCTCCTCCTCCTCCTCCTCCTCCCTTAACTTCCTTATCATCCTCATGATCTCACATCCTTCTTATTCTTATCTTCTTACAATCGATCCTTTGTGGTGCAAATTAAAGAAGAGCATGGCCAAGAAAAAGTTCAGAGAGACTACCTCTCTTGTTGTCTTCTCCATCTTTATACTAATTGTCTCTTGAGTGCAACAGTTGGTTTGGATCCATCCCCTCTTCTTAATTTGTTCTGTAGCAGGAGTAGAATTCGGATCGCATGAGCTTGCGTACTTAAATTTGGGGATCTTTCACTTTTTCCTCCCTTTGCCTAGCTTTCTCGTCTTTATCCTCTTGTTGATTAAATAGGCGATTCGGAAGGAGACGGAAGGAATTAATTTTGCACCCGGCCAGGAGAAGAAACCAAATGAAAGGTAAGAAATAGGGAGAAAAATTTGGTGTTTTTATTCCTGCTTCCGTCCAAGCCCATGGCAGCGGCTTCTTCGTCGGTACCTTTCTTTGGAATTAGAGACGAAGACGAGCATGAGCTCAGCAAGCAACAGTCGACGACCGCCGCTGCTCCTCCGCCTGGCTCTGCTACTGCTTTGGCTCCTCCCAAGAAGAAGAGAAATCAGCCAGGAAATCCAAGTAATCGATATGCTCGTTTAATTTTGTTTTCTTTCAATTAGTGATTTGATGGAGATGATGACGGTGATGGAAGATGGTAATTGAATTAGATCCGGACGCGGAGGTGATCGCACTGTCGCCGAAGACGCTGATGGCGACGAACAGGTTCATCTGCGAGGTGTGCAACAAGGGGTTCCAGCGGGAGCAAAACCTGCAGCTGCACCGGCGGGGTCACAACCTGCCCTGGAAGCTGAAGCAGAAGAACCCCAAGGAGGCGCGGAGGCGGGTGTATCTCTGCCCCGAGCCTTCCTGCGTCCACCACGACCCCTCCCGCGCCCTCGGCGACCTCACCGGCATCAAGAAGCACTTCTGCCGCAAGCACGGCGAGAAGAAGTGGAAGTGCGACAAGTGCTCCAAGAAGTACGCCGTCCAGTCCGACTGGAAGGCCCACTCCAAGACCTGCGGTACCCGCGAGTACCGCTGCGACTGCGGCACTCTTTTTTCCAGGTCAAGTCTCCTGCTTAACCATTCATCTGCACTAACTCACACGCAAGGGGGAAAAAAAAGGCGGGGTTTCTATATTCCGTTTCGTTATTTAGGGTTAGGGTTAGAGGATTGATATAATTGATTAGATTCCCAGCACGGGTAGGGGAAGAGAAACTATTTCTCCACCCTCGTGAATGGGAATTGAACTGGAGTACGGTCGCCATGTTCATTGAGATTTCAAAAGAAAAGGGGACGCATCCTTGCGCTGCTGCCTGTATCTATCCCTCGGAACAGACGCCCAACTCCTCCTCTCTCTCTCTTCTCTAGATTCACGTGGTGATATGGAAGTAACGCTAGGTCAATTTGTTGGGTTGTGGTTTGGAGAGATGTGGGCGACTGCATCGCTCGATTGGGAGCAAACACTGCCGTCTCTGACCTCTGTCGACGAGTAAAATCTTTTGCTCTTCCGCTTGGATTTGACCGCACGTTATCCTTGTCCCCCAATCAATAATCTGAATCATTGCTCGTAGATTGCTTGAGCCGAACGTTGAAACTGATTCAGTTTAATTGATTCTTTCACGGTTTTGGTATAACATCGGCGTGCGTCCACTTGTTCGTGAGCTGGTTTTGCAGTTTAATTTTGGATCGTGCGTAGATTTAGATAGATTTATTCTTGCATTTCTGGGAGTTTCCTCTTTTCTTGTTCATGAAATCAAAGAGTATTGAATGCAGGCGCGATAGCTTCATCACTCACAGAGCCTTCTGCGACGCGCTCGCTCAAGAATCGGCCACCAGGCTTCCCAATGGCATTGCTTCCGCCGGAGTCGGTGGCGGTGGGAGACAATTTTACGGCGGCAGTGCGGGAGTTGGAGGCGGAATCAATTTGGACCTTATTTCTCCGGCGAATCCTCCACAGTTCGGCCAGTTGAGTAGTACCACTTCCTTGTTCCGGCCGTCGCAA
Organism: Zingiber officinale; assembly: GCF_018446385.1. Taxonomy (NCBI): domain Eukaryota; kingdom Viridiplantae; phylum Streptophyta; class Magnoliopsida; order Zingiberales; family Zingiberaceae; genus Zingiber; species Zingiber officinale. The sequence goes on along the minus strand of NC_056007.1, from coordinate 48,748,446 downwards.
TCCTACCTTTCTGGAGCCGGCTCCGGGCACGACTTTAATAGCTTGATTCAAGACATGCACAGTAATACCACGGCTGGCGCTTCTTCGACAGGAAATCTTTACAACCTCAGCTTCTTCTCCAACAACGCTGGGGCCACCGGCGCTGGTGCGGCCGCTGCCAACATGCCCCTCCCATCCGATCAATTTCCCAACTCGAGGTCCAGCGGCGGTGGTCTTTTCCCCAGCATCAACATCAAAAACAACGTGCCGTCACTACTCGTGGCCGATCCAACCGAACCCGCCGCTTCGTCACCAGCACTGCCACAGATGTCCGCCACCGCGCTGCTTCAGAAGGCCGCGCAAATGGGCGCCGCGGCGTCGAACAGCCGCAGCTCTCTGCTTTCCGGTTTTGTCGGCGCATACCATTCAGAGACCACCCAGAGGGCGCAATTGGTGGACAACGAGAGGAGCTTCCAAACCCTAATGAATTCACTTGGCGGTGGCGCCGGGGCGTTCGCCAATAACTTGGACGACGGCAGCCCCAAGCTCCACCACGTCGTCGGCGCGGGAACTCCGCCGCCCGACAACGGGCTCACGAGGGACTTCCTCGGCGTCGCCAACTTAAGCGTCTTAGAATCGGAGATGAAATCGGCTTTCTCGAGGAGGAGCAACAACCCATGAGAATTCTTCTTCAGCTAGCATATGCACTAGATCGAGGTAGGCAGCTCCAATAATCAATCGATCAACTGCACTTTATCGTAGCGGTGTAATATGTGCAAGACTCCTCATAATTAACTGCTCGATCGAATTAAGATTAATTATCCAGACTTTGATTCAATTCTTCTACTTGGATTCCACGAAATGATCCTCTGCCACTCCCTGCAGCTACGTTTTGTTGTTTGCATGGCCACCGCAGCCGGTGGCGCAGGGCCGTGGCCAAACTGAGAGAGGGGTGGGGGAAGGGGAAGGGGGCGCGTTCACGTGAGTCCGTGCATGGGAGCGTGACAAACTGACGACTCCATGCAAAGCGCACTGCATGCTTCCTTTCCTTCCTCCATGGCCACTTCTTATTTTTTTTCACGAGAAGAATGTTTGGTCACAAACCTTCCCTTCTCACACACTCGCTTAAACTATAGTACTGATTATCTGCATGGGGCCCACTTTTGACACTTCTGCTTGTCCTGCGCCTTCTTGTCGTCGGAATCTCGAGCGCGTGGAGAGGCCCAGCCGGCGGGTGGCGCGGCCGCGCGCGGTTCGCTGGAAAATGCTGCGTATCAGTGGATTTTTTTTTTTTTTACTGAAAGTAGATATTAACTTTTACTATGGAGGTTGCGCGCAGTAACATGTGGTTCACATGGAGAACATTGGATAGGAGTCTCACACGGGACCCAGAATATATATTCCTTGAGTGTGAAATTAGGGTTTCCTGTGTGCAGTAGCTAGGCGAAGGCTTGGCTTAGTTTTACTTCTTTAGTATTATTATTATTATTTTTATTTTTAAGCAAAAAACTGATCAATTATTGATGTGTGTGTAATATTTGGTTGTGTTCATCATTGAAAGAGAGATGAGATGTCTATGATCTGAAGTTGCAATGAGACAAAGGAAGCGTTGGTCCACTGGCGTGGACGATCAGTACGTGTGAGGCAAGTCGAACACCACCGTTGCATGGAGAATCCGATGCAAATTGCAGAGGGGACATGCAGTCTCGTGAAGGCAGTGTCCCACGTGAGCCCGAGTGAGAAAATTACAAGGCAGATGATGAAATTTTAGTACATCAACATAGTTGACCGTACGATATATATATATATATATAATTTTTTTTTTACGAAGTACATATAAATTTTGTACCGTAGCCATGATGTTGAGTTCTTGGAAGAGGATATGCAGTCAATTTTGACAATAAAAGATACTAAAACTTTGATAAGAGTTGAGATAGTGGTTTCATCCTTGTGGTTCAGCTTAATCATGGTTTTATAATGTGTTTTTGTAATGCGTAAGAGCATTCATATCAATTACCCTAAACTAAATTTTTACTTTAAATTTTACATTTTGCATTAAAAAAATATCCACATCAGGTACCCTATTCATTCCCTAAATATACATTTTATGAATAGTAATACTTTAAATTTAGGGAATGGAATCCATTCCCTAAACATTAAAATATTATTTCTCTCTCCTCCCTTTAATAATAAAAAATTTCTCTCCCCTTCCTCTAATAATAAAAATTTTCTCTCTCCTTTATCTCTTTCCTCCATCTAATAATAAAAAATATGAAAGAAAGAGAAAAAATAATAAAAAAATAAATATATGGTAAATTATAGGGAAACTGATGTATCATGTAGTGAAAAATGGATATCTAAATTTAATAAAGTAGTTCTTTTATCCTAAATTTTAGATTTTGGATGAGCATACTGATATGGATGCTCTTAGTTAACTATGTATTTGATGTAGCGCATCAAATTTTGTCGTGCCATGTAGAGTTTGACATTCAGACATATTGAGTGCGTAGTGAATAATTTCATGCATTTGTTTTCACATTGATGTAATTTTAGGATATCGCCTTGGGTGTATATAATGTAATAATGTGTTGATTGCTTAGGTTGATCTTTGACTACCTAGAACTTGTGTATTATATATATGAAATCTTGCAACATTAGAATACATCGAAGTAGTTTGTCGACTGACTCAAGTTATAAATTGTTCACAAGCTTATGACAAGATGCAAGCTTGTAGGAGGATTCTGAAAATAATGTCAATTAATTACGATAGAGTTTCTAGTCGAATGGATAAGGGTTTTTTCAATCAACTAGACAAAGAGTCAATGCAAATAAATTATTTTCTCTAAGTAACAAATAATTAAAAGAATAAATAATTGACTGGAATATGATTATTCAATTAGAAGCATGTTTCATTCCACTAGAGTTATAAACATTGGAGTCAGTGATGGATCCGTGGGCTATAGCCCAACCTTTTTTTTATTATTATTATTATCTATGTAAGCTTTGTTAGTTCAATAAATGGATTTATATAAGATTTGTTAAGTATTGATTTTTTTTAAACAAAATAGATAAATAAATAAATGAATTGAATCATTGAATACAAAATGAAGGTGTTGACTTAAAATTGTATTGGGGTCAAATAAAATCCATCAAGGCATGGAAATAAAGAGTATGTTATTCAAATCGAGGTTCAATTAGACTTGATTTGGTTAAGTTATAGCCGAACTAAGTTTAATTAGTGTTGCTTCACGCGATCTCTTTTCTCTCTTCCTCTTCTTCTGCATGTTATAGGTTGAGAGGCGTTGCCCCTTCTTTGTGCAATAATTGGTATCATAGCTACAGATTTTTGATGGATTTCTTCAACATGTTGGGGATAATTTCTGTGAATTTTGATATGATGAAGTTTGACGAAACAACAATTGTTGCGCAAAGAAGGGGCAACACCTCTCAACCTCTAACGTGCAGAAGAAGAGGAAGAGAGAAAAGAGATTGTGCGGAGTAATAAGACAAAGACGCATAAAAGGAGAGCAAACACGAGGAGAAGAAGAGAAAGAAGAAGAGTTACCGTGGTTCGGCGGTGTGCCTACTCCACAAAAACGACTAAAGTTTTATTAGAATTCTTTCTACACAAGAGAATCATATTACAAGATTCTTGTGATTGTTGTTCATTTTTTGTACCCAAAGGATGTTCACATATCTCCACAATGACATGTATTGTTCACTGTAGGCCTAGACCCTCATGACTTTGCTCTTGAGCTCTCCTCAAAAGGCCTCATGCCATTGGAGATATCATGCATCCTTTTAACCACATGATCTTTACCAAATCTTTCTAATGTGTGACTTTGATTGAACCCTAACAATCTTCCCCTCAAACAAAGGACCACAATTACTCTTATGGTCCGGGCCTCCCCGTGAGCATCTGGTCACCCTGATCTACTCTGGGCCTCCCTGCAAGCATCCGCACCCAGTCACCTTGACCTACTCCAGGCCTCCCCGCGAGCATTCGGTCACCTTGACCTGTTGCCCTCCCTGCGAGCATCCGATCACCCTGACTTACTCACCTCCCCACGAGCATCTGGTCACCCTGAACTGCTCCAGGCCTCCCCGCAAGCATCCACTCATCCTGACCTGCTCTGGACTTCCCCGTGAGTATCCGGTCACCCTGACCTACTCCGGGTTCCCCGCGAATATCCGGTCACCCTGACCTACTTCAAGCCTCTCGCGAACATTCAGTCACCCTGACCTACTCCGGGTCTCCTCGCAAGCATCCGGTCACCTTGACCTACTCCGGGCGTCTCCAAGAGTATCTGGTCACTCATGACTAGCTCTGGGCCTACCCTCAACTTCATTCAAGGCGACCCCACATTGCATCTGGTCTGAACCTGACTCTGATACCATTTGTTGTAACCAAAGGATGTCCGCATATCTACACAATGACATGATATTATCCACTTTGGGCCTAGGCCATCATGCCTTTACTCTTGGGCTCTCTCCAAAAGGTCTCATGTAACGACCCAAATTTCCTCATTATGAGACCTAATAGTAATTAAAAATACTTAGAAATGCTTTAGAAATGTTCTAGAGATTTTAAGGAATTTGTAGAGTATTTTTATGTAATTTTTGGAGGTCGTTTGATATTTTTACCAAATGGAGGAAGTTTCAAAAAAATAAAAAGGTTCGGTCGAGGTTCGAACCCGCGACCTTCGACCCGAACCTTAAGCGAATTCGGCTGACCAAGTGCTCAAGCGGGCGTTGCTGATTAAGGAAGGAGCGAATTTTATTTAAGTAGTAGTTAGTAATAGGATACTTGAGTTATAAAGAGAGGAACTTAGGGCTTGATTTTTCCGTGACCTAACTTTTCCCCTCCCTTCTTCTCTCTCGTGCGCGGTGTTTCTGTCGAGCGAAATCCGAAGCCGAGATTAGGGTTTTTCTCCGCATCGGCTTAAGGTGTTCTTCGAGGGGTTCTCTCCACCATCACGACCTCTTCGTTGAGGAGAGCTCGGGGGCACGAGGGAGAGCCGGAATCTTGAGTTCCTCCGAAAACCCTAGAAGCCTAATTCGGATTGTAAGTCCAAGAAACCAATGTAGTTTATTAAGCATATAGTGTAGATTTTATTAAGCTTACAAGTGCAAACCTTTTTCTAGATGCATTGTGTGTAACTGCTGTATACGTGATGAGCATACTATAGTTTCTTTTTAAGTTTTAGCAGTTTTCTTATCTTGCTCCGGATTTTGTACATATACATCTATGAGTAATTATAAGTAAAGGAAGACCAAGGTCTTAGTTTTGATCCTAAATTCCAGCATTGAGGATCCGCAGCACGTCTAGTAGTTAAAGAAATGCCAAGGCATTTTATTATAAGAATATTAAAGATAACAAGTATTTTATTTTTAAAAGGCTAGTACCCGACTTCCAAGGTTGTCGTTAAACAAATCCAGGTGACCAATTCTAAGGTCTTGGCCCTGGTAAGACCAAGGTCTTTACCCTCGTAGGACTGGTGACTAGCTACCACAGTCTCTATTAGGGAGTATGCATTGGTACTAAGCCTGGGCCCAAGAAGAAAGTTTATTATTATTTTGAAGTATTAAACTATATGTATTTGAACTAGCAAAGTAAGTGTCATAAACGTTTAATTCAGCAAGTTAGCCTCTTTATTCCCAAGTGCAGCAAGTTAGAACTGATGTTTTCTTTTAGCACTACAAACCTTAGTTTGATTGCTACTTTCATGGAGCATTGCAGATTTTTAGTTTGCATTTAGCTCTTGGGGTTCTTGGGTAGCAGTAGGCGTGCACCACAAATGAAGAATTACAGAATTTTTGTATTTTGTAGCAGTGCAGAATTTTTGCATTTTGTAGTAGTGCAGATTTTTGCATTTTGTAGCAGACTAGCAGCGCAAATTTTTGCATTTTATAGCAGTGCAGATTTTTGCATTTTTTAGTAGTGCAGATTTTTGCATTTTGTAGCAGTGCAGATTTTTCATCAAGCATCTAGTTTCTTTTGGTGTTATATACATGAGTAGATTTTCTAGTTTCTATTTGCTATTAATTCGAAGCATGCAGTATTAGTTTTATTTGTTTCCTGATTAGTTTATTGAGCATGATTGGCCTGTTCTTCCAGCATGCAGTTTTATTCTTGTATATCATGAGTATGCAAATTTTAGTGCTTTGCTATTAGATGAGCATGAGTAGTTTTCTTCTTATAGATTCAGTTTTTAGCATTGCTGTATTTATATGCACATTCGAGTTTTTGTGAGTTAGACAGCGCTTACTAAGCATTCGCTTATAGTTTGCATTTCCTCTTACTGCAGATAAAGGAAAGGAAAAGCTATAGCAAAGGAAGGCGACAAGGAGGTGTTCGATGATGTGTGTGATGCCAGGACTATGGGAGAGGCTTGGGACGTTATTAAGTTTCCGTGTTTTAGTGGATAAGAAACATATGAGATTGTACTTTATATTCCATGTCATTTGAGATTGTACTTTATATTCCATGTCATTTGAGATTATTCTTGCTTTAGATTGCATGCTAAGATGAGTTCAGTTTAGTAAGTAGGTACTTTTGTGTTGCATTGAGATATAGTTTCATATGTTTTCTGCTATTATGAGTTATATGTGCATGTCAATATTGTATTTTATTTTAGTCTTGCTGAACTGCATATACTCTGCCTAAATTTTAAGTTTTCTGGAAAAAATTTTTAATGTACAGTTTGCTGTATTAGTCAAGTAAGAATCTATAGTAGTTATGTAACGGGCACCTTTAGAGAGTAGTAGTAAGAAGGGCGGTCGTTACAGTTGGTATCAGAGTCGTTCCTATTCTCCAGCATCACACATCAGCACCAGCCTTGCCGTCCAAGTAAGAAAGTATTTATGTTTTCTTTTATGCTTTTCCTTATTATTTGCAGTATAGAGTATTTGCTTAGATATGCTTAAGTAAGATGAAAGTTCTTGTTTTCTTTTGTTTACATATGTATACATGTCTAGAAAGCGTAGGGACGATTTTAAGTTTTTCTCTGCATAACTAGATGTCAAGCAGAGGACGTCCCCGTACCGCTCGTACTGAGGACCGAGCTCAGGAGAACGAAGAGACTAGAACAACTGAGCCTAATCTTCCTGAAGTTGTTGCCCAACTCCAGAGATAAGTGGTAGAGCAGCAACAAGTGATTGCCAATCTGATGGCCAATTAGCAGAAAGTTCCTCCCACTCCTCCAACCATAAATGTGGGGACTCCATTGGTGACTGAGGACCCACCAGTTACTCAGGAAGTCGCAACAACACCTCAAAGGCAAGAAGCATACCTCATCCAGTGGCTGAAGCAGAAACCAGAAAACTTCTCAGGCACGACTGAGCCTTGGGATGCTCAAGCTTGGTTCAAGACACTAGAGAGCACAATGGAGCTTCTTGACTAGCCAGAAGTCGAGAAGGTCAAGTGTGCCTCCTTTTGCCTGGCTGGAGATGCTCGTAAGTGGTGGGAGAGAGAGTTAAGAGCAAGAGAGTAGTCAATCAGATGAGCTGGACTGACTCCGAGACAGAGTTTCACGAAGAATTCTTTCGCCAACGGATCACCAATAAACATTATGAAGAGTTTATAGAATTCAGAAGGTGAACCATCCTTTGGGTTCACGGGAGTGCCGAGGAGGAGGACCCAGAAGCTTCTCTCTTCTCTGACATCTCACCAGATGTTAGCTAAAGGGTGTGCTGGTTTTCTTGCATTCATTGTGAGTACAGAAGAACAAGAAAGACCCAAGCAGGAGGAAGTTCGGATAGTCTGCAAGTATCCAGAGGTATTTCTAGAAGAGCTACCTGGACTACCTCCCAAAAGAGAAGTGGAGTTTGAAATTGAATTGGTTCCTGGTATCGGTCCCTTTTCAAAAGCTTCATACCGCATGTCTCCAGCAGAGCTGAAAGAGTTACAAGAACAACTTCAGGAGCTGCTTGACAAAGGCTTCATCCACCCTAGTCATTCACCATGGGGAGCTCCAGTGTTGTTTGTCAAGAAGAAGGATGGATCTATGCAGATGTGCATAGATTATAGGGCTCTGAATCAAGTGACAATCAAGAACAAGTACCCACTGCCCAGAATTGAGGACTTATTTGATCAATTGAAAGGGGCAACAATGTTATCCAAGATAGACCTGCGCTCTGGGTACCATAAGTTGAAAGTGAAGGAAAGTGATATACCCAGAGCAACTTTCAGGAACAGATACGGACACTATGAGTTCGTAGTCATGCCTTTTGGTGTGACTAATGCACCTGCAGTCTTCATGGACTAGATGAACAGAGTGTTTAGAGAATACCTTGAAAAATTTGTCATCGTGTTCATTGACGACATTCTAGTTTATTCCAGAACCCCATAGGAGCATGACACGCACTTGAGAATAGTCCTGCAGACCCTACAGCAGAAACAACTTTATGCCAAATTCTCAAAGTGCGAGTTCTGGTTAAATCAGGTGGCATTTCTAGGTCACATTATTTCTAAAGAAGGCATCCAAGTGGATCCTGCCAAGATAGAGGCAGTCAATAATTCACATAGGCCCAAGAATGTTAGAGAGATCATAAGTTTCCTTGGTTTAGCTGGGTATTACAGAAAATTTATGGAGGACTTTTCCAAGATAGCCTCTCTACTAACAGCCCTACGAGGAAGGACAAGAAGTTTGAATGGTCAGACAAATGTGAGCAGAGTTTCCAAGAGCTAAAGAAGAGACTAACCAGTGCACCTATCCTGATAGTTCTAGAAAGTGACAAGAGTTTTGACATCTACAGTGATGCTTCCAAGATGGGCCTAGGAGCTGTACTCATGCAAGAAAGAAAAGTTATAGCTTATGCTTCAAGACAACTCAAAGACTATGAGAAGAACTACCCCACTCATGATCTTGAGCTGGCAGCTATGGTCTTTGCACTGAAACTCTGGCGACACTACTTGTATGGAGTCCAGTGCAGAATCTTCACAGACCATCAAAGTTTAAAGTATTTCTTCACCCAGAAAGACTTAAACATGAGACAGCGCAGGTGGCTGGAGTTGGTCAAAGACTATAACTGTGAAATCCTCTACCACCCAGGCAAAGCTAACAAAGTGGCAGATGCACTAAGCAGGAAATCCAGTGCATCCCTGATGTCTTTTTCATCATTAGCCCTGCCACTGCAGAAGAAGTTGTCAGATTTTGGAATGGAAATTATTTATGGGCAACTCTCTGCATTGACCTTAGAGTCAACCATGCTTGAAGATATACAGAGAAAGCAAAGTGAAGATACATATATCCAAAAGATCAAGCAAGGGGTACAAAAAGGGAAAAATTCAGAGTTTCGAGTGTCAGACAATGGAATTCTTTATCAGGGGAGCCGCCTTTGTGTCCCCAATGATGAAGAACTGAGAAAGAAAATTTTAGAAGAAGCTCATAGTACACCTTACTCCATGCATCCTGGTTCCACCAAGATGTACCAAGACGTGAAACAGAGGTTCTGGTGGTCTGGACGCAAGAGAGATGTTGCAAAATATGTCAATACCTGCTTGACATGCTAGAGAGTCAAAGCAGAGTACCAGAAACCAGGAGGAGTCCTGTAACCCCTTCCAATACCAGAGTGGAAGTGGGAAGACATATCCATGGACTTTGTAACAGGTCTTCCAAGAACCATGAACGGATATAATGCAATATGGGTAATAGTGGAAAGATTGACCAAGTCTGCCCATTTTCTAACCATCAAGGTGTCCCATTCTATAGAGCAGTTGGCACAACTGTATGTTAAGGAAGTGATCAGACTTTATGGAGTTTCAAAATCTATTGTGTCTGATAGAGATGGGTGCTTCACCTCTCATTTTTGGGAGTGTGTTCAGAATGCACTAGGCACTAAACTCAAGTTCAGCACAGCCTTCCATCCTCAGACTGATGGACTGACAGAGCGAGTAAATCAGATTTTAGAAGATATGCTCAGAGCTTGTGCGCTAGATTTCAAGGGAAGTTAGTGCAAGTATCTGTACTTAACTGAGTTTGCCTACAACAATAGCTATCAGGCCACCATCAAGATGACACCTTATGAAGCGTTGTATGGCAGGAAGTGCAGATCACCCATTTGACCTGCTTATGTGAACTTAGGAATGATATGAAATATGTTTATTTTATGTTGATGACTTGCATGACCACTTTTACTTACGCTTATGTTAGGAATGGATAATTATGTTTCTTTAAGTTTATAACTATGCTGGGCATATTGGTATGATTAGTTGTGATTTAAATGAATAATTACTTCCGCTGTTTTAAAAAGAAAAATCATAAAAACTATTTTGTACGTACGTTATGTATAATAGAAGGTAACCCCGCCTCCACTTGGCAGGAGGGGAGGGCGGGCGTTACAGGTTGGTGTCAGAGTCAGGTTAGTCATCTCACTACACACACATCAAGCTTCTACTCTGTTGCTCCAAGTAAGAATTTCTATGCTTACTTTATTTCTTTTATGCATGATAAGTAATGTTTTAATCTAATATGCATGTTTATTTTTTTTTATGATTCACAATTTTAGTCTAGGGATACATGAAGGTAGGATAGAATTGACTATAACATAGGCTAGGATTTGTTAAGAATAATAATCACCTTAGGTTAGCCTGGTTAGAAACTATGATGACTTGTGCTAGCCTTGTTGTCATTTATGAAGATAAACATGGCTACTAGAAGACGCTGTAACAGGACCGAGGATACAGTAACTCCACCAGATCTGACCCAAGTGGTTACAGACCTCCAACGTCAGATCACGGAACAACAACAAGTGATCACTGCTCTGATGAATCAACAAGGAAATCCGGTCACCCCACCAACAAATCAGAATACACCGCCTGTCGTACCTATAGCTGCATCGGTACTACCGATAGCCCCTGCCCCAGTGGTCCGACAAGAAACCTACTTGATACAGTGGCTAAGGCTGAAGCCGGAGAATTTTTTGGGTACTTGCGAACCATGGGACGCCCAGGCCTGGTTCAAGACAGTGGAAAGTATCGTAGAGCTGCTGGATTAGCCAATATCAGAAAAGATCAAGTGTGTATGATTCTGTTTTTCCGGAGAGGCACGAATGTGGTGGGAAAGAGTTAAGACCAAAAGACAAGTCAACCTAATGAATTGGGCCGATTTTGAAGCAGAGTTCTTAGAGGAGTATTTCCATATGCGAGTGATGAATCGACATTACGACGAGTTCACCGAGTTCCGGTGAGGTGACTTATCTATCAACGAAGCAGTAAAGCGCTTCAATCGTCTCGCACGCCTATGTCCAGAGTTGGTCAGCACGGAAAGAGAACGGGTCAGACTGATACTGAAGATGCTTCGACCCGAGATAGCTTTGAAGGTGGACCAGCGAATAAGCAGCCTAGGTACCCTCCGTGTACCACTTGTGGAAAGCAGCATTCCGGAGTATGCCACCAGGGTACGAGAAAGTGCTATAATTATGGACAGGAAGGACATATGGTCAGAGACTGCTCTACCCGGTTCCAGGTACCATCTCAGCAGTATGACCAGAATAGGAGTACCCCCACACATCTACATCAGATGCAAGCGGCTCTGGAAGGGACTACGATTAGCCAAGGGAGATTAGAAGCCCCACCAGTGACGACGAATGCCAGGGTTTTCTCTCTCACCAAGGAGGGCGTGGCGAGTGCTTCTACAGTTGTCACAGGTCAGCTACCTATTTTTAGTCAGTATGCTACTGTATTATTTGATACTGGAGCAACCCACTCGTTTGTCTCCACACCCTTCACGAAAAAGTTAGAGTTGCCACCACAAGTTTTAAATGGCAAATTTTTAACAACCCTGCCTTCGGGAGAAGTGATGCCATCTGATCAGATGCTGCGAGCCGTGCCTATCTGAATCGCAGATAGAGAACTCCACTGCGATCTGATAATACTCGACATGCAGGATTTTGATATTATACTAGGCATGGATTTCCTGAGCAAGTACGGCGCTTCAATCGAGTGCCGTAAAAGAAAAGTAGTCTTCCGACCGAAAGTCGAACTGGAGTTCGAGTTTATTGGGGAGCAACGGGAAAAGATGTGTTACAGGGTCAGAATCATTTCAGAATGGCTCTCTACTCTAATGATAGCGCCAACGCTGTTTGATGACATATTAGAGAAGCAAGGTCGCGACCCGAGCACCCAAAGGATCAAGCAAGAGGTCTTAGAAGGAAAGGATAATGGAGTACTCTATCTCCGAGATCGGTTATGTATTCCCGACGACCCAGAGTTGCGGAAAAGTATATTTACGGAATCTCATGCAACACCTTATGCGATGCATCCGGGATCCACCAAAATGTACCTAGATTTGAAGAAGAAATTCTGGTGGTTCGGTATGAAAAGAGATGTGGCTCAGTATGTCAGTTCTTGCCTGACTTGCCAGAGGGTCAAAGCAGAACATCAAAGACCTGGAGGGTTACTGCAGCCAATTCAGATTCCCGAATGGAAATGGGAAGACATTTATATAGATTTCATCTTGGGACTACCCAATACAACAAATGGGTATGATGCTATATGGGTAATCGTGGACAGACTGACGAAGTCCGCACACTTCTTGGCAATCAAGATGACTTATTCAACGGAGCAATTAGCCCAATTATATGTTAAGGAAGTTATCATATTACATGGGATTCCTAAGACCATTATTTCTGACAGAGATGGTCGCTTTATCTCACAGGTTTAGGAATGTGTTCGGAAGGCTCTTGTCACAAGGCTATTGTTCAGTACTGCCTTCCACCCTCAGACTGACGGACAAACAGAAAGGGTGAACCAAGTGCTAGAAGACATGTTACGAGCTTGCGCTTTAGACTTCAAAGGAAGTTGGTGCCGATATTTATGTATGGCGGAATTCGCTTATAATAATAGCTACCAAACTACCATTGGAATGGCGCCTTACGAAGCTCTGTATGGGAGGAAATGTAGGTCACCTATATGCTGGTACGAAGGTGGTGAAAAGAAAGAAATGGGGCTCCGAACGGATTTCATCGATGACACCACCCAAACTATACAAAATATTCGACAGAGAATAGAAACTGCTCAGAGCCGACAAAAGAGCTATGCCGACAAACGGCGTAGGCCGTTAGAATTCAGTATCGGAGACTCGGTATTTCTCAAGGTAACTCCTATGAAAGGAATAATGAGATTCGAAAAGAAGGGAAAACTAAGTCCATGATATGTGGGACCATATCGGATACTAAAAAGAGTGGGCCAAGTGGCGTACGAGTTAGAGCTGCCCCAGGAGATGGCAGCTATTCACAACGTATTCCACGTCTCAATGCTCAAGAAGTGTATCTCCAGTACAGATCAAGTGATTGAGCCACAGACAATACAAGTTCAAGAGGACCTAAGTTATGAAAGTAAACCCATCCAAATACTGGATAGAGGGGTCAAGAGATTAAGGAACAAAGAAGTACCCTTAGTGAAAGTTCTATGGCAAAATCAACGGTTCGAAGAGGCCACTTGGGAATGCGAGGACGATATGAAACGAAAGTACCCGGAGCTATTCTAAAGTTCGAGGACGAACTTTCTATGAGGTATGGGGTACTGTAACATCCACGAATTTCTTAAGCTAAGTATGTGAAAATTCTCTTTTAGAATCAAAAGATAAGATAGAACCAAAAATATATAAAAGAAAAGGAATTGGTCAAGGATTGAACCTTGAACCTTTTTAATCTTTAAGGATTATGGATTGACTACTAGGCCATCATAAATTATTGTTGAATAGAGAATGGAAATTGTAGATAAAGGTAAAAAGTATAATTAAGAGAAGAAAACAAGAAAACATCAAGTAGCTTTCTTCCTCCTTCTCATGATTAAGAAGAAAGCTAGCAAAAGACAAGTTGTCTTTTCCTTCTTCCTTCTCTTCCATGTTCATGGAGATGCATGAGGGAATGAGATGAGAGGAATTAAGGGGATGAATGGGGACACTTTGCCTCATTAAGGATAATTAGGAAGGAGTTAATGAGAAAGGGAAGGCAAAATTCATCTTTGCTTCTTTCTCCCACTTGGCATAAGAAGGAAAATAGAAAAAAAGAGTTTCATTTTCCTCCTCCCTTTCCTCACCATTGCCGAGACCTTGAGCCATCCCTCTCCCAAGTTTCCGAGATTCAACTAAGTTTTCTCCCTAAGAAAACTAAACCTCAAGAAGAAAGCCTCAAGACCTACTTCTTACAAGCAAGAGAAGCGAAGGAAATACTAGAAGGAGGAGCTCTCTTCTTCTTCTTCACAAGGGTATATTTCTTAAGAAAAAGACCAAGTAAGAGGAGGTAAGCATCCCCTCACCTGTAGTACAAGTAGTTATGTGGTTTTTTCAAGTTTAGATGGCTTAAAAACCTAGTGTTTCCCTTTGGAACTTTCGGCCATGATGAGTTGTAAGACCTATGAAAGCTTAAACCCAAAACCAACATGCTTAGGGTTTTTCTCATGATATGATATGAATATTTCCTTAATATTTCATGCTTGTATGTCGCTTGGAACTAGGTGAATCCTCACCTTAGGGTTTGGCCATGAAGAGATTAAAAACCCTAGGAAAGCTCAAACTCAAAACTAACATGCTTATGATTTTTCTTATGACATGATACGAATATTTTATTGTTGTTTCATGCGTGTATGTTGCTTGGAACTAGGTGAACCCCACCTTAGGGTTTCGGCCATGAAGAGATTAAAAACCCTAGAGAAGCTTAAAACTCAAACTAACATGCTTATGATCTTTCTCATGATATGTTATGAATGTTTCCTTGATGTTTCATGTTGTTTGGAACTAGGTGAACCTTACATTAGAGTTTCGGCCATGAAAGGAATAAGAACCTTAGAGAAGCTTAAAACTCAAACTAACATGCTTATGATCTTTCTCATGATATGTTATGAATGTTTCCTTGATGTTTCATGCTTGTATGTTGTTTGGAACTAGGTGAACCTTACCTTAGGGTTTCAACCATGAAAGGATTAAAAACCCTAGTGAGGCTCAAACTCAAATCTAACTTGCTTATGATCTTCCTCATGATATGATATGAAGATAACTTGATTTCATGTGGTTTAGAACTAGGTTTCCACATTTCAAACTTTCGGCCAAGATAGAATTTAAGGCTTAGACAAGCTTAAACTCAACTCTAACATGCTCATGTTTTTCCCTATGATATGATATGAAATTAACATGATATTATCATGCTTGTATTTGGTTGAGAACCTAGCTCCACACCTTAGGACATTCGGCCACTTATAGTTTGTAGATCTAGGAAGCTTGAAACCTAAACTCAATATGCTCATGTTGTTGCTTATAATAAATGTTATGAAAATTGTTTAGGGTTCACATGTTGATATGCTAATTGTAACCTAGATCTAGGCCTTGCATGTTTCGGCCACATTATGAAGTTTAGACCTAGGAAGCTTAGAACCTAAATTTAACATGCTTATGATGTTACTTATGATAAATGTTATAAATTGATTTAAGGTTCATATGCTTTTATGATTTCTTGCAATCTAGAAGAACCCTTGCATGTTTCGGCCACCCTTAGTAGGTTGATGTTTGAGACCCAATTATGACTCTTTATGTGCTTCACTTTGCCATGATATGAATTAGGAGATGCTAACTTATGTTCCATGCATTCTTATGTTTTCCATGATATGTTAAATGCTCATTTATGTATGCTTATGAATTATGCATGAAAATGTCTTCTATGATGTGCTATATGCTCAAGTATGTATGCTTTATGAAATGAAAAGAAAAGGCCTAAGAGATGCTTCCCTATTGTTGGGACTAAGAGCACTCTTTATGACAAGCTAAGTGAAAGGCCTAAGAGTTGCTTCCCTATCAAGTGGGACTAAGAGCACTCTCTATGTTATGAAAAGTTATGAATGACATGTACATGATATGCTATGAATGACATGAATATGATATGCTATGAATGACATGTACATGATATGCTATGAATGACATGAATATGATATGCTATGAAGGACATGTATATGATATGCTATGAATGACATGAACATAATATGCTATGATATGATATGTATATGACACAATATTTTACTTTGTATGGCTTATACCAAAAGGGTGGACTCCTTATGCGCCCCTAGGTCGATGGACTAAGAAACGGGCCTAGTAAAGGGTGGGCTCCTTACGTGCCCCTAGGTCGAGCTACGGGCCTAGTTTCCTAGTAGGTTCAAGACTAGCTACCTTGAGTCTACTTAGGATGCGCGCATTTATGTATGTATGTGGTACTAAGCCGGGCCCCCTCATGTTGAGATTATTTTTAAGTACTATATGATATTATTTTTAAGACATTTTGCACATGACATGAAGCATGTTTTGAAAAGCATCTTGCACATGACATCACCCATGATTTAAAGGACATCTTGCATATATGTTTATGATATGGAATGATATGATATGATTCTTACTCACAGGCTATGATAGGATGTTCTTTATGCTATGATATGATATGTCATGATGCTTACTTTTACGATATGACATGATATGATATGATGCTTACTTTACGTTATGATATGATTGCCATTTATGCCATGATAAGTTTATGCCATGATATGATGCTTACTTTATGCTATGATATGATAAGTTTATGCCACGATATGATGCTCACTTTATGCTATGATATGATTGTTATTTTATACCATGATATGATTTTCATATGATATGAGTTTCATTTATGCTATGATATGTGATATGATTACTCTTATATGATATGTACGGTTTTTGTGAGTAGGAAAGGATCTTACTAAGCCTTGTGTGCTCATAGCTTACATTCCTTGTACCACAGATAAAGGTAAAGGATGGATAAACTAAAGGAGCAGCAAGAGGGGCAAGAGATGTGTGTGGTGGTGGCTTGGCTAAAGAAAATAGATGACCTGCTTATGTGAACTTAGGAATGATATGAAATATGTTTATTTTATGTTGATGACTTGCATGACCACTTTTACTTACGCTTATGTTAGGAATGGATAATTATGTTTCTTTAAGTTTATAACTATGCTGGGCATATTGGTATGATTAGTTGTGATTTAAATGAACAATTACTTCCACTGTTTTAAAAATAAAAATCATAAAAACTATTTTGTACGTACGTTATGTATAATAGAAGGTAACCCCGCCTCCACTTGGCAGGAGGGGGGGCAGGCGTTATAGACACACACCGTAGACCACTGAATTCCAAGTAGGGGATTCAGTCTTTCTCAAGGTTGCTTTGATGAAGGGAGTGATGAGATTTGGCAAGAAGGGCAAGTTAAGTCCCCGCTACGTAGGACCCTACCTGATCACAGAAAGGATTGGGAAAGTAGCTTACAAGCTGGACTTACCACAGGACATGTCGGCAATACATAATGTATTTCATGTCTCCATGCTTAAGAAGTGTCTCCACGACCCTAGCCAAGTGATTCAGCCTCAGTCAGTGCAGATCCAGGAGGATCTTAGCTATGAGAGCAGACCTACACAGATAGTGGACAAAGAAGTTAAGAGACTAAGGAACAAAGAAGTGCCACTAGTGAAGGTCATCTGGCAGAATCAGAAGCACGAGGAAGTTACTTGGGAGCGTGAGGACAGCATGAGACAGAAATATCCAGAGTTATTCTAAGTTTGAGGACGAACTTTTTATAAGGTATGGGGAATTGTAACGACCTAAATTTCCTCATTATGAGTCCTAATAGTAATTAAAAATACTTAGAAATGCTTTAGAAATGTTCTAGAGATTTTTAGGAATTTTTAGAGTATTTTTATGTAATTTTTGGAGGTCGTTTGGTATTTTTACCAAAAGGAGGAAGTTTCAAAAAAATAAAAAGGTTCAGCCGAGGTTCAAACTCGCGACCTCCGACCCGAACCTTAAGCGAATCCGGCTGACCAAGCGCCCAAGCAGGCGTTGCTGATTAAGGAAGGAGCGAATTTTGTTTAAGTAGTAGTTGGTAATAGGATACTTGAGTTATAAAGAGAGGAACTTAGGCTTGATTTTTCCGTGACCTAACTTTTCCCCTCCCTTCTTCTCTCTCACGCGCGGTTTCTGCCGAGCGAAATCCGAAGCCGAGATTAGGGTTTTTCTCCCGCGTCGGCTTAAGGTGTTCTTCGAGGGGTTCTCTCCACCATCACGACCTCTTCGTTGAGGAGAGCTCGGGGGCACGAGGGAGAGCCGGAATCTTGAGTTCCTTCGAAAACCCTAGAAGCCTAATTCGGATTGTAAGTCTAAGAAACCAATGTAAGTTGCTTCCTCACCCGCAGTAAGAGTAACTCTTGAATTCTTGCTTCTTCTTGTTGTGTTTTTTGATGTATGCCGCAAGGAGATTTTTCTTGAGCCTGCTGCCATGAATCTCAAAGAAAGAAAATAAAAGTAATAGTTTAGAACAAATGAAACAGCTTTACATAGGGTATGTAAATTTCGACAGGTTAAAATTGTATTAGAGTTTGCTGTACAGATTTGTTTTGTTCTTATTAGACAACTTCTTTTAGGACTTATGAGCATGATTAATTCGGTTCTGTGAAGTTTGATTTACTTTAGAAATTATGGTGCATATTCTGAACTGTTTCTCAATTGTTTAGCATGGCAGTTTTAGGTATGTTTAGTGTTGCAGTATTTCAATTGTTTAGTAATTGCAGTTTCTCAATTGGTTAGCATTGAAATTTTAGATTGAAGCATTCAGTTTAGTTTATCATAGTTTATTAAGCATCTAGTGTAGATTTTATTAAGCTTACAAGTGCAAACCTTTTTCTAGATGCATTGTGTGTAACTGCTGTATACGTGATGAGCATACTGTAGTTTCTTTTTAAGTTTCAGCAGTTTTCTTATCTTGCTCCGGATTTTGTACATATACATCTATGAGTAATTATAAGTAAAGGAAGACCAAGGTCTTAATTTTGATCCTAAATTCCAGCATTGAGGATCCCCAGCACGTCTAGTGGTTAAAGAAATGCCAAGGCATTTTATTATAAGAATATTAAAGATAACAAGTATTTTATTTTTAAAAGGCTAGTACCCGACTTCCAAGGTTGTCGTTAAATAAATCCAGGTGACCAATTCCAAGGTCTTGCCCCTGCTAAGACCAAGGTCTTTACCCTTGTAGGACTGGTGACTAGCTACCATAGTCTCTATTAGGGAGCGCGCATTGGTACTAAGCCTGGGCCCAAGAAGAAAGTTTATTATTATTTTAAAGTATTAAACTATATGTATTTGAACTAGCAAAGCAAGTGTCATAAAAGTTTAATTCAGCAAGTTAGCCTCTTTATTCCCAGGTGCAGCAAGTTAGAACTGATGTTTTCTTTTAGCACTACAAACCTTAGTTTGATTGCTACTTTCATGAAGCATTGCAGATTTTTAGTTTGCATTTAGCTCTTGGGGTTCTTGGGTAGCAGTAGGCGTGCACCACAAATGAAGAATTGCAGAATTTTTGCATTTTGTAGCAGTGCAGAATTTTTGCATTTTGTAGTAGTGCAGATTTTTGCATTTTGTAGCAGTGCAGATTTTTGCATTTTGTAGCAGTGCAGATTTTTCATCAAGCATCTAGTTTCTTTTGTTGTTATATACATGAGTAGATTTTCTAGTTTTCTATTTGCTATTAATTCGAAGCATGCAGTATTAGTTTTATTTGTTTCCTGATTAGTTTATTGAGCATGATTAGCCGTGTCTTCCAGCATGCAATTTTATTCTTGTATATCATGAGTATGCAAATTTTAGTGCTTTTCTATTAGATGAGCATAAGTAGTTTTCTTCTTACAGATTTAATTTTTAGCATTGCTGTATTTATCTGCACATTCGAGTTTTTGTGAGTTAGACAGCGCTTACTAAGCATTCGCTTATAGTTTGCATTTCCTCTTACTGCAGATAAAGGAAAGGAAAAGCTATAGCAAAGGAAGGCGACAAGGAGGTGTTCGATGATGTGTGTGATGCCAGGATGATGGGAGAGACTTGGGACGTTATTAAGTTTCCGTGTTTTAGTTGATAAGAAACATATGAGATTGTACTTTATATTCCATGTCATTTGAGATTGTACTTTATATTCCATGTCATTTGAGATTATTCTTGCTTTAGATTGCATGCTAAGATGAGTTCAGTTGAGTAAGTAGGTACTTTTGTGTTGCATTGAGATATAGTTTCATATGTTTTCTGCTATTATGAGATATATGTGCATGTCAGTATTGTATTGTATTTTAGTCCTGCTGAACTGCATATACTCTGCTGAAATTTTAAGTTTTCTAGAAAAATTTTTTAATGTACAGTTTGCTGTACTAGTCAAGTAAGAATCTATAGTAGTTATGTAACGGGCACCTTTAGAGAGTAGTAGTAAGAAGGGTGGTCGTTACACCTCATGCCAATGGAGATATCATGTATCCTTTTAACCCCATAATTTTTACCAAATCTTTCTAATGTGAGACTTTAATTAAACCCCACAATTAGGTTAAACCTGTTATAACCCATGCAAGCTAGAGGGGGTGAATAGATTCGATTATATTAATATATTTGTGCAGCAGAAACTTAATAGTAATTTGACGCAATTCGACGCACCACAATGCAAACATGGTCGTCTTATTTGGTTCACCACCTCCCAGGGCGACTATGTCTAAGGTCTAACCCTAACTATTACCACCACTAGTCCTCATTCCCGAATACCTTTCAGAGGCAAAGAAACCTTTTATAAATCTGTCGATTACCAAGCAACACAAACAACACAACAATAGAAATACAAATGGATGTAAAAATACTTTACAATTGAGAAACTTTGATTTGGATGATTGGTAGTCGCTTTAGATAGTCTTTTGATGATTGTAAATACAATAACACTTCACCTTCAAACCCTCAAGAGTAAGTCAAATTCTCCTCAAAACCCTCTTTCATAGGGTTGATTTTGGGTTGTTTCCCACCTAACAATTGATTGTTGAACTCTAGCAATCAATTGCTGATTTGTGAATTCGACCGTTGCTCTAACCTATAGCTTAATGACTCAATTTTACCTTATTAATCGATTGTTAAACTCCAACAATCGATTGTTAATCCTATCAATCGATTGTTAATTTATATCAATCAATTACAATACATTTTATGTGTTGCTATAGTCAATTGATTGTTTGAACCCAACAATCGATTGGTAGCCACCAATTGAATTTGGTAGTTGAGTGCTGAATTTGTTACAGAATGAACAATCTTTTAATTTCAAGTAGTTGATTGCTAGGTTTTGAAATTGTAGGATTGAACTTGACACTAGAAGAGGGTTAATAACGTTGCGAATTTAATGAGCGAATAGTAACTAAAAATAATTGAGTCAATAGAATAATACAGTAAAAATAAAAATTACTTAGTCTGATTCAATCAAGTACGACAAAGAAATGTAACATGCAAAGAATTTAGAAAACAATTAAGAATCCAAGCAGTTGATCAACCAAATAAGAAATATAGACACACATATTAGTTATAAAATATGATTCTTATTTCTAATTTTTCCTTTCCACAAAACTTCTGGAGGTGGGAAAATCTTATGAAAAAATATAAAAAGTTAAGTACAAATCTAAAAATATAAAAAATTTAAAACAAGAATGAAAATGTAACTCAAGTGTTGCTGATCAGAAATGAAGTGAAAGTTATAGTGTGTCATAACACAGAAGGTGAGAGAGCACTTAAAGCACAAGAACAAGAGTGAATTTTGTGTAGATGAGTGATTTTAAAGCTCTGCCTTGAAGCTCTTTTATAGCCCTTCTCTGATAGCCTAGAGCCTCCCAATTGCTTGGATAGGTGCTGACGTGGCTATAACTATTATCCATTAGTAATGTTAATGAAGCTCTCTGGTTGCTCGGAAGACCTTCAGTCGCCTTGAGAGGGGTCAACCCAAATTTTGACCCAACTCACTCTTATTCCTAATAACACCATTTCCCGACCACTTGCAACCTGCTCTAGTTGCCTATATTCTTTGATCGCCTAGACCCTTCAAATTTCTTCATCCAGATTTATCACCATCTAGTAGCTCTGGACTCCCTCTTGTCACTTAGAATTGTTGAACATTGCTTCCCTACAATCGTTACACATAATAAGTATGATACAAAATATAAAGTTACTCACACTTACTTTGAGTCTAAACGTTCAGCCCCCTGCTGACTCATTTAGACTGAGTTGCCAAACTACAACTCCTAGCTAACTGAATGAACAAGCTCAATTAAATGAACACGCTTAAACAACTTGTTTAACTAATCGAACAAGCTTAAACATATATATGTTTATCTTATTAATGTTCTTGAATAATATTTGTGAACAATGTTTATGAACAATGTTTGTGAATAATATTCTTGAATAATATTTATGAAAAATATTCATTAACAATCTTCATGAACCATGTTCATCAATA
Source organism: Zingiber officinale (assembly GCF_018446385.1). Classification (NCBI taxonomy): domain Eukaryota; kingdom Viridiplantae; phylum Streptophyta; class Magnoliopsida; order Zingiberales; family Zingiberaceae; genus Zingiber; species Zingiber officinale. The sequence goes on along the minus strand of NC_056007.1, from coordinate 48,726,155 downwards.
AAATTCTATTCAACTTGTTAAATAAATAAAAAAAACTTATAAAATGAATAAATAAATTTATATTATCAAGGTCAATAACTAATCCAACAAGCTTAAAATTTAAAAGTTTTAAACAATTAAACAAGTTTGAATTGAGAGTTCGATAATATCTAAATGAACCAAGTTCGAGTTAAGCTTAAACTAAACTTAAGATCATAAAAAAAGAAACCAAGCCAAGATTGAACAATGATTTTAACAGCTTAGTTCATTTTAGGTTCGGCTCAAGCTTGGCTCGATTACCTTATTAAACAAGCTTGAACATGACAAAGCTTGGCTCACCATCGCTTGTTTACAACCCTAATCTTGTATCTTAGATTGAATCTTTCTAGTAATATTGCATCTTCTCAGAAATTTATCAGTACCTTTCTTAGCAAAATAAAAAAACTCACTTTTAGTTTCTTTCCACATTCATTTGCGAGGAAGTAATTCACATAATCAATATATTAAACCCAATGAACATATTTGACAAAGACAATATGTTATATATGGGAAATATATATATTGAAATCAGATTTTAATTCAATATATGAGATAATAGGAATTTAAAATTGAATCTATTTAGTAAAATAATAAAAAAAAAATTGATAATTAATAAGTAAATAAATTTATATAAATATATACTATTTATTAGAATTTTTGGATTTTTTTTAGAATTTAAATGATTTTTTGATATTTTATAGGGATAAATTGGTTATGCTTTGAAAGATCATATTTAGAACACATATTTAAAGGAAGAGTTGATTTATGAAATTAACCTAAGTTCCCTTTAATTACCCTAATCCCTTTCCACCGCCTCACTCTTTGCCTCTTGCATCTTCGAAGCATGCCATGGCCCTAACACCGTCGTCAGTGCTACGATCACCATCTTCCTCCGTTCTCGTTTAGGACAAAGGGATAGGGCTGGCCATGATGGATCATTGTCGGATGACTGAGATTCGGCCGAAGCGCTAACTCACCTTTTCTCTCATGTGAGCAACTACAGTTGCTACCATTGTGCAATCGTTGACACCTTCACCCTGACTCTGTAACCTTTGCCAGCCGCAGTGGTCCATCACCAAAGAAGAAGAAGTCATGGGTAACAAAATCCCCTTACTCCCTAAGCTTTGTTCAATCAAATGTTATGAAAATTTATCTCAATATATGAAGATGAATCTATTAGCAATTTAGGAAGGGATTAATCATTGGGTTAATGATTGATGATGGTTTAAAACACCAATCGATTGAGTTACCATGCTAACCTAATGAGCATAAGGCTAGAGGAACCATACTACTAAATGGGTTTGATTAATTAATAAGTTTATGATTAATTATAGATAGATTGAATCTATTGAATGTTAAATGGACAAATAGATTAATGAAGCCATAGATCTATTAACTAAAGTACTAGCAAATAATTAGAAATGAATAGGATTAATACAAAAGAATGAGAGAATAAATAGTTATTATTAGTGTTAGCTTAATACTTAAATAGCCTTGTATTTTCTTATCTTTAGGATTTGAGCTTGAGAAAAAGCCTCATATTTGAAGATGACTAGAATGTTCTACACTAGATGTGGGTAGTTCTTCCTTGACCTTTATAGATCTTTGATCTTGGTACATGATTTTCTTTTATTTATATTGCTTAAGTAGAATTTACTTGCATATCTTGACTCCACTTTATTTGACCTTGAGTTTGATACTTACATGCTTGAAGTTATATGTGATCCACTTGATATCTTGCAGTCTCATTGCTATTCTTGTTACTTAGTGTCATGTGTATCTATTATTTTTATATACATTGATTTTAGTTCATACTTGTGGATATGATAGTGTTATTATTGTATAGAAATGATTATACTTATGGATGTGATTATTTATTCTCTGCTCATCATAACATTGTATATATCCTGTCGACCATGTCTCCCACATGTGGTAGGGCGAGTACTTTCATTTGTGGTGTAGAGTAAGACATTGCGACGCTAGTATATCTTGTTGACCATTATCTCACATTCATCATTGAGAGAGTCATCAGTGATCGTTGGTATATCTTGTCGACCATTATCTCCCATTTATGATTGCGAGAATCATTATCAATCATGATGTATTTGACTGTCCACTCGGCCACTCAAGGTAATGATAGCTAAAGTTACGTATAGTCAGTAGCTAGATAACTACTTTTTAAGTTTGCTCACACAACCACTTGGAGTAGTTAATTGTAGTTGGAGTTGCATGCAGTTTTGTCATGTCTACCCACTCGGCCACTAGGATAGTGGTAGTTGGAGTTGCGGGTCGACAATGACCATTGCATATACATGTGATATGTTTATTTCATATGTTTGTGATATGTTTATTACATTGTGGATATATGTTGTTATCTGTTTATACTTGCTATTATACGTAATACGATTGTTGATTGTTACTAACGATTGTTCATTGTATACCATTAGTTGGATCATGTTAGTACATGCATTTGATTATTTTTACACACTTATTATGATTAGTTGATATTACCTTGAGACTGCTTCCTTTTATCTCCCTACACTTAGTCATGCATTATCTTCTTATATCCACTGAGTTGTTGTACTCATTACCTCTTATTTTTCATCTATTTCTAGGTTAGTAAGTAGAGGATGTGTCATTTTGCTCAGAGGTCCTATCTATTAGTCCCACTCATTTGGATTCCCTTTTTGAGTTGCTTGGTTTATTTTCTATTGCTTGTTTTTATAGTTTTCTTTCTATATTAATTTTGAGTTTTGTTAGAATTATACGACTTTTACCTTGTTCAATTGAGTATGTTTACATGTACATGCATTCATACACGTATTGAAATTTATAACTTGGTGATTTTATATTGCATTGGTATTTGTGTTATCTCTAATTAATTTGATATCGATTATTTCATATATTATCACTAGGGGGTACTTTCCTATTTGGTGGATAAATATACCCTTGGGTGTAATAATTTTATTAGTATTAGAGCCAGGTTAGAGTATAAAGGCTTGATTTTGTGTTGTTTTGGGATTTCCATCTCTTTTTGATTTATGGAGTTTTGAGTTTTGGGATGCAAGGCAAGTCGAAGGACATCTTTGAGCTATAGAAAATTGGTATGTCTTTAGTTGTTTTTATACATATTTATTTGGTACTTGGTTTAGGACACTATGTGAAAATCAACAATAGAGTTTGGATATTATTCGAAATAATAAGTAGATAATTATCGAAGTAGACGCACGTGAACTAAAAGGGTCAATTTTTTAATTAACCACATGATTATTGAAGTCTATCATCGATCCAAAATTAGTTCAAAATTAGATCATTTTTAAAGTAAAAAAGATCTATTACTTCATCAAAATCAGTAAAAATACTGAAGTATTTGATGATATACTATTTCATAGGTTACGTTGTTTGACGAAGTAAAATATGTATACGACTTTATAATTTTTGAATTTTAGTGAAGTAAATGTTTAATTTTACTTCTGCATAATTTGGCTTGGTCAAAATATTTATTATTGTATTACTTCATTGTAGTATATAAGTAATAGAGTATATTTTACTATAACAAAAAATTTAATGTAGTGAAGTAATTTATACAAACTACTTCACAAATTTGATCAATAGTGAAGTAAATAATTTCTTTAACTATGCCACTATTTAAATTTATCAAAGTCTTTTGGATTGTATTACTCCATCATTTATTCATAGTGTCAAAGTAATTGACTATATTTTACTACAATATAATTTTAATTGACAAAAGTGTATATTATAATATTTTACTACAACACAATATTTTTCACCACCAAAATTGAACAAATATATCACAAATATATATCAAATACAATCCAAAAGTATATTTATAAAAGACATGTTTAACCATAATCCAAAAGTTTTTGTATCCATAAATCTCTAAATACAATTCAAAATTTATATCATAGCCTATACTTAAGCACTTATATAAAAGTAGACAAATTCATTCCATTCACTTCTGACCTCATCATATTGAGATTGATTAAAATATTGTTTGCCTTTTGATGTTGCAAACTGAAATATTAATAAAAGTTTAAGGGTCAATGCAAAATAACTCAATATTTCATAAAGAAGAAATTTACCTTCATCTCCAATTGTGGATTTCATCCAAGACTATCTCTTTCATATACCACATTACACAATATCCACATTCAACACCACCATTTTATTCTAGATTACCCTAATGATATTGAAAATATCATGTAATAAGTCACAATCCAAATAATAAGAATTATTAATTGATATCTAAATACATAGTCACAATACATACCATCAATTGTTTAAAACCAGCCTTTTGAAATACCTCTTGATGCATTGTATATCTCCCACTACATTGTAAAAAATAGAAAGCTATTTTTTCAACCTCTAATAAATTGAATTCATTCACAATCAGTATAATCTACTACCTACTTGATCACAATAGTTTGCCAAACATGATCTTGGTTCCTATTACTCAAAGAGCCCAATAAATATATTATATTCTTATCTTCATTTATTATAGCCAGGATCCAATGGTACCTGCACAAATAAAAAAATAACATTGACTACTATATAGTCATAATTAATAAATAATTAAAATGTTACCCAGTGTTGTATGGGATGAAGTAGATGCAATCTCTATTCGATGCTCTCAACTGAGTAGCAATATGTTGTGACAATTTACTACCTTCTTCGCCCACACCGAATGTAGGAATGTAGCTAGGATCCATAAATGAGACATACTTAGCTCTATTTTCTTTCTTCAAGTATTTGTAAAGGTAACTTCAAAGTAATTGCAACGTAATGACAAAGTAATAGAAAATATAAGTATACCCCATGTAACCCAAAACAAAAGTATGTGAATAAATATTGTGAACAAAGCATAGTATTTGAAAAAATATTGTATTTAAGACATAACATACCCCATGTAAACCAAAATTTACCTAGCACCTGTATCTTTTATCTCCATAAAGCGCAAGATATCTTCTCTTAGCAACCATACACTTTTAGGATATCCAAACATAGCTTCATCAAATTCTATGTGTATGCTCTCATCTTCAGGCATAAATCTGACAACATACCAATAGATATACTTGCATGCCATCGATAATATTTTTTCAATTTCCTTGAACTTGTCCTGATGACCATGAACATCCGAAAGAGCAAATAATTAAGGTTGTACATTCTTCTACAATATTTTATAATATTCATATGAGTATTCAAATGATAATTAAGAGTTTTTTCAAATACCAAGTTTGCATAGAAATTGAAAATACCTTCTTCGTTGGTTAAATTACCAACTCTTTAGGCCTAGCAACAATTGTTCCAATAGCATCATTGACGATTGTTGGTACATACCAAATTGGGATTAGAAGTTTTGCTCCTTCATCTATGACAACATAAATAGATACCTTGAAATTCCCATTCCCAAGTGGAACATAATGAATAAATATATTTGGGCCTCCGTCTGATAGTATTGTGTCATACACCACCACATTTTCACATTGTTTCATGGTCAAGCTACAATTTTTCCTTATAAGAACAATAAGAAATTGTATATAGATATTTGAATTTGAAAAAAGGAATCAATTTGACATATAATTAAGAAATATAAAACCTCAAAGTTTGAAGTGCTGCATTCATAAACCTCCACATTATTGTTGGGACTTTCGAGCCGTAAAAACCATTTTTTGCGTTGCGGAAACCTCGAAGTCTTGCCACGGATCCGTGCGAAGATATATAAAATAAATCATGTACATGTTTCTAACCTAGATCTACCTTAGATCTACATGAGCAAGAAGCGTTACCCTTGTTGTGAAGCCCTTCGCTTATCCCGCTCGTCCAAAAAGGTTGCCAGATCTCGAGAGTGTCAAACGTACACTCCTCTATACGTATCCACACAGACAAGAAAATGGAGAAAACACCTTAGAGTGTGCTAGCACTACAAAGGAGTCATGACAATGGAGGAGAGGGAGATCAAGAAAGAAGAAAGAGTGAATGCAACACTTAATTTGGCCGGCCACATATTGAGTGCTATATACCTCCATGTAATACCAAGAGTCATGACTCCTAGTCTTCCTCATGAGGTGACACACAATGAGGTGGCTCTTGATGATGTGGAACACCATCATTGGCCGACCCATGTCAAGTCACAAATGAGGTGGCATTTGGTCAAGTCAAACTTGACTCTTCATCTTCCCTCTCAAGTCAAGTCAAACTTGACCCATTTATCTCCCATGGTTGATTAAATCTAACCATTGATTCAAGTCAATTTGATTTAATGAATCTCTATTCATTGAATTAAATTGATTCAATGAGTCATAATCTAAATTAGACTTATTCAAAACATGAATCAAATTGAGTCCAACTCAATTAGTCTAATTTGGATTATTCTTAATCCAATTTGGTTCATCATATGAACCTAATCCTCTTGGTTCATCATATGAACCTATTCTCCATCTAATCGCCCTTTGTGTGTGACTCTATAGGTTCTTGTAATGTTGACAATGCTCCTAAACCCATTTAAAAGCATAAGTAATGAGCGGTATCTAGCAACACATCATTACTACCCAAGTTGCAAGAATATTGAGATCCAACATCACCTTTGTGACTCTCACAATATGTGACAATGTCCTTCTATCCTTGATATCTTAGTTGATCAAATGAGGCATAGACCGTGTCATCCTCTAATAAATTATCTTGAGCTCCAAGTAGACTCACTCTAATCAAATGAGCTCAATATCTCATATTGACTCATTTGGGAATGACCATGCACTTAGTGGTCTCACTCTATCAAGAATCATGATGTCACTCCCGTCATATAGGAGGGATAGATCCCATCTACATCACTCACATCCCTGCGCATAATTTGTTACAAACCCAATAATCGCCTTTATAGTCCACCGAATTACGGGTGACGTTTGAAGTATGCAACTCCTTATGTAGGGAATCATAGTGACTTCAGGTCCAAGGACTCATAGTCATACTAATAGTCACATGAGAAAGTATATGACACTCATATAACGATCCATGATACTTTCTCATGGCGGGTCATTCAGTATTCATTCTCCAATGTATACCCATGTGTCAACTTGATATCTCTATATTCATGACTTGTGAGATCAAGTCATCGAGTTGACCTACATGCTAGTCTCAGCGCATTAACATTGTCCCTGAATGTTAATACTTGACTAGGAATGATTAAAATTAGTGTTCTCTATATCATCTCACTATCGATTCAACCAATCGATTGATATAGATAAGAACCTTCTACTCAAGGATGCTATTACACATAGTTATTTGGCACCAATACAAGTAAGTATAACAACCATAAAGAAATGCCTTTATAAATATATAAGAATATGATACATCGAGTCCATAGAAAAATCATCATATGATTGGCTCTAGGGCTCTAACTAACAATCTCCCACTAGCACTAGTGCCAATCAGTGTAGACTCTAAGGCCTAATGACATAGTGTGACCATCATGCTTTCTCTGTGCCAAAACCTTGGTTAAGGGATCAGCGATGTTAGCCTCTTTGGGTACTCTGCAAATCTTCACATCTCCTCTATCGATGATCTATCGAATGAGATGGAAGCGCCGTAGTATGTGTTTGGTCCGCTGGTGTGAGCGAGGTTCCTTAGCCTGTGCAATTGCTCCATTGTTGTCACAATAGAGCTCTATAGGATCGACTATGCTAGGAACCACCCCAAGCTCAGTAATGAACTTGCGAATCTAAACCGCCTCCTTTGTTGCTTCTGATGCAGCAATATACTCGGTCTCTATTGTAGAATCAACAACTGTGTCCTGCTTCGAACTCTTCCAGCTCACAGCACCACCATTCAAGCAAAAAATGAACCCAGACTGCGATCTATAATCATCTTGGTCAGTTTGGAAGCTGGCATCATTGTAACCTTTTACAGCTAGCTCGTCATCGCCTCCAAATATCAAGAAATAGTCTTTTGTACTTCTCAGGTACTTAAGAATATTCTTGACCGCTATCCATTGACACTCACCTGGATCTGACTGGTATCTGCTCGTCATGCTCAAAGCATACGAAACATCAGGACGAGTACATAGCATGGCGTACATGATAGATCCTATGGCTGAGGCATAAGGGATCTTATTCATGCGATCTCTCTCCTCTCTAGAAGAGGGACTTTGAGTCTTCAAAAGACTCACACCATGTGACATCGGCAGAAATCCTTTCTTGGAATTTTGCATGGCAAATCGTAGTAATACCGTGTCAATATATGTACTTTGACTTAGGCCAAGCAATCTCTTAGATCTATCTCTATAGATCTTTATGCTTAGAATACAGGCTGCTTCACCTAAGTCCTTCATTGAGAAACGATTCCCTAGCCAAGTCTTTATAGACTGCAGCAAAAGGATGTCATTTCCAATGAGTAGTATGTCATCCACATACAATACAAGGAAGACCACTGTGTTCCCAACAATCTTCTTGTAGACACAGGGTTCATCTTCATTCTTGATGAAACTAAACTGTTTGATCACATCATCGAATTGAAGATTCCATCTCCGAGAAGCTTGCTTTAGTCCATATATGGACTTATGCAGCTTGCATACTCTGCCAGTATGCTGTGGATCTACAAAACCCTCAGGTTGTGTCATGTACACATCCTCGAGCAAGTTTCCATTCAGAAATGCGGTTTTGACATCCATCTGCCAGATCTCATAATCGTGGTATGTTGCAATAGAAAGCATTATCCGAATGGACTTAAACATCGCTACTGGAGAAAAGGTTTCATCATAGTCAATACCATGAATTTGCTTGAAACCTTTAGCTACCAAGCAACCCTTATAGGTAATAAGTCCATCCATGTCAGTCTTTCTCTTAAAGACCCACTTACACCCAATGGGTTTAACGCTTTCAGGTGGATCAACCAAAGTCCATACTTAGTTGGTGTACATGGATTCCATCTCGGATCTCATGGCCTCTAGCCATGACTCAGAATCAGGTCTCATCACAGCTTCCTGATAGAAGGTAGGCTCATTCTCAACGAGCATAATGTCATCATGGTCAGGCAAGAGAAATGAGTATCTCTCAGGCTGACGACGTATCCTGTCAGATCTGCGAAGAGGTAGGTCTACTTGAACTGTTTGTTGTTCCTCAACTCCTTGTGGAACAATCTCATCATCCACAACACTTTCTGGTTCCAGTTCAACTTCCATCAAGGCTTCAGTGCTATGGTCCATATCTTGAACTTCTTCAAGATCAAACGTACTCCCACTAGTTTTTCTAGAAACAAAGTCCTTTTCTAGAAATACCCCAGTCTTAGCTACAAACACTTTGTGTTGGCTGGGAATGTAGAATTAATATCCCTTCGTTTCCTTGGGATATCTAATAAAATAGCACTTATAGAATTTGGGTCCCAATTTGTCCGAGACTTGACGTCGAACGTAAGCCTCACAACCCCAAATCCTCATAAAAGACATCTGGGAATCTCTCCCAGTCCATATCCTATATGGTGTCTTTATCACTGCCTTGGATGGAACATGGTTAAGTGTGAAGGCTGCTGTGTCTAGAGCATATCCCCAAAAAGACATAGGAAGATCTATATGACTCATCATAGACCGTACCATATCTAATAGGGTACGATTCCTCCTTTCGGATACACCATTCCACTGTGGTGTTTCAGGAGGAGTGAGTTGGGATAGGATCCCACACTCAGTTAGATAGTCACGAAACTCATGGCTAAGGTATTCACCACCTCGATCTGATCGAAGTATCTTAATACTCTTACCTAGCTGATTTTGTACTTCATTCTTAAATTCTTTGAACTTTTCAAAGGATTGTGACTTATGTGTCATCAGATACACATAACCATATCTACTAAAGTCATAAGTAAATGTAATGAAGTACCTATAACCACCTCTGGCAGTGACATTGAAAGGGCCATATACATCACTATGTATAAGTCTTAACAAATCAGTCTCTCTTTCGCTGTGTCCACTAAAGGGAGTCTTGGTCATCTTGCCCAGTAGGCATGACTCGCATGTCTCATATAATTCAAAATCAAATGAGTCCAGCAAACCATCTTTATGGAGCTGAGATAAGCGATTCTCATTTATATGACCTAAGTGACAATGCCAGAGATAGGTTCGGTTCATATCATTTGACTTGAACCTTTTGGTACTTATGTTATAGATGGAGTTCTCTATGCCTAGAATGTAGAGTCCGTTTATCAGAGGTGCACTACAATAGAACATATCATTTAAGTAAATGGAACAACATTTGTTCTTTATTACAAAAGAAAAGCCTTTCTTGTCCAAACAAGAGACTGAAATGATGTTCTTTGTAAGAGCAGGCACATAATAACATTCATCTAATTCTAGTACAAGCCCAGAGGGCAGAGATAGATAGTAAGTTTCTACAGCAACAGCAGCAACCCGTGCTCCATTGCCTACTTGTAGGTCCACCTCGCCCTTCGTCAATGCCCTGCTATTTCTCAGCTCCTGCACATTAGTACAAATGTGAGTAGAACATCCGGTATCCAATACCCATGATGCAGAAATAGATAGATTGACTTCTATAACATATATACCTGAAGTAGAAGTCTCACTTCTCTTCTTCTTAAGATCTTCCAGATATACTTTGCAGTTCCTCTTCCAGTGCCTGGTCTGACCGTAGTGGAAGCAGGTAGCATCCTTGGCAACCCCTCCTTTAGGTTTCATTATCTTTCCTTTGCCCTTGGCTTGAGACTTTCCCTTACCTTTAGGCTTTCCCTTGCCTTTATGCTTTTGCACCATCAAAATGGAGTTGGGCTTTACGTTCTTAAGGTTGAGCTCAGCAGTTCTCAACATGCTTAGCAACTCAGGCAGTGACTTGTCAATTTCGTTCATGTTGTAATTCATGACAAATTGATTGTAGCTCTTTGGCAAGGATTGCAAGATCAAGTCAGTGGCCAGCTCTTGGCCAAGTGGGAATCCCAACCTCTATAGGTTCTCTATATACCCAATCATCTTGAGCACATATGAACCTATGGGAGTCCCATCTTGCATCTTGCACTGAAACAGTGCCTTGGAGATCTCGAATCTCTCATGCCTCGCTTGTCCTTGATATAGATGACGAAGATGTTCAACCATATCATAAGCAGACATCAACTAATGTTGCTTCTGAAGCTCAGAGTTCATGGTCGCGAGCATGAGGCATGACACATCTAATGCATCATCTTGATGCTTCTTATAAGCATCTCGGTTAGCTCGTGTGGCAATGACAGGAGGTGCCTCGAGAATGGGCTGCTCTAGGATGTACAGTTTTCTTTCTTGTGTGAGAACAATTTTCAGATTCATGTACCAGTCCAGGAAATTAGCTCCATTGAGCTTGTCCTTATCAAGGACAGAACGTAGGGAGAAAGTGTTCGTGTTTGTCGACATGACAATCTACAATAGAAATAATGTAGAAAGTAAATATCATATTCCATTTATCATTTAATTAGACCTTTAACTAAATGATACTCCCACTGACTCATGGGACAAGATCCACATCATACTATGACTTGAGTTAGCTTTGGCTAAAATGCCCAAGACTTAGTATGATCGGTAGATAATGAATTATCAATTACATCTCTATGCAACTCTTGTATATAGGATCAAAAATCTCATTTATATTAAAACTTGAGTTAGCTTTGGCTAAATCACCCAAGATTTAGTATAAATGTGATTTTTATCCTATTGTCCAACCGTTGGAAAATGCCTATAGTTTTACCTGATCCAATTGAGTTAACTAATTATGCTCAATTTAATTGAGTTTGTACTCACCCAAGCTTTGATAGGTGGGACCAAGGTTGTCCCTCCGCACCTTAACAAGATAATATGCGTTGCTCTGCTTTGGTAGATTCAACAACAACAAATGATCGAGGTAGTGATGTGTATCAAAACTTGGTAGGCATTTCGAGTTGACTTGATTATGATCTAATCTAATCGTGAATGTGTATCATATACGCATCAAGGCACTAATTACCTTACACTAGCATGCATCACATACACACAAGCAAATATATCAATATATATACATATATTGTGATGATGTCATGACCCTACTACGATCTTCTCAAGCCAATGAGAAGATCGGACGGTCAACCTAGGGTCAACAACTTCTTCAAGCGTCTCCTTTGACCGCCTTGTGTTGTCGGCTTCCTTCTTGTAACTCCATCTTCAATTGTCCATTACAAAATTGAAACTCGAGTTACATTCAAGTCTAAAGCTATTTTACACTAGGAATATAAATAAAGGAGGCACGACGAGCAGGTCGCAAATCACATACAACACGCACAACACAAAAATGGCACGCAGGCCATATTATGAATTACAACACAATTTTTGTCCAATCAAATTGGGGATTTTAGGACATGATCATCACAATATCATACATAATTCTAAATTATGTACTTTACATAAATTTATATAATTTTACTACTGATTTTATGAACTTTATGAGTTACAACTTTTCGGCGGTCCCGATTAGCGATTTTCGGGCGTGATCGCGGGACAATGGACCTTGCGGGGTTAGGGGCAGCGCCCCTACTCATGAAATGAATATCGTGAGTGTCCCATCTTGATCTAACAATGCCTTAAGCCGCTGTCCCAAAATAATTTGGGGAAGACCTTGCCGTTTCGGAAGGTTTTTCTCGGTAGTTGAAGCCTACAAGCGTCCAAACACTTGTTGCTTCGCCTTAACGAGAAAAATACTAAAAACATCCATAAAAATAGTAAACTTATAGAAACTTACAGATCTGAAATCTTATCATAAAAACAAAATACAAACAAGTACATGCTTCGCATGTGGCTCTGATACCACTGTTGGGACTTTCGAGCCGCAAAAACCGCTTTTTGCGTTGCGGAAACCTCAAAGTCTTGCCACGGATCTGTGTGAAGATATATAAAATAAATCATGTACATGTTTCTAACCTAGATCTACCTTAGATCTACATGAACAAGAAGCATTACCCTTGTTGCGAAGCCCTTCGCTTATCCCGCTCTTCCAAAAAGGTTGCGGGATCTCGAGAGTGTCAAGCGTACACTCCTCTATACGTATCCACACGGACACGAAAATGGAGAAAACACCTTAGAGTGTGCTAGCACCCCAAATGAGTTACGGCAATGGAGGAGAGGGAGATCAAGAAAGAAGAGAGGAGGAAGAAGAAAGAGTGAATGCAACACTTAATTTGGCCGGCCACACATTGAGTGCTATATACCTCCATGTAATACCAAGAGTCATGACTCTTGGTCTTCTTCATGAGGTGGCACACAATGAGGTGGCTCTTGATGATGTGGAACACCATCATTGGCCGGCCCATGCCAAGTCACAAATGAGGTGGCATTTGGTCAAGTCAAACTTAACTCTTCATCTTCCCTCTCAAGTCAAGTCAAACTTGACCCATTTATCTCCCATGGTTTATCAAATCTAACCATTGATTCACATCAATTTGATTTAATGAATCTCTATTCATTGAATTAAATTGATTCAATGAGTCATAATCTAAATTAGACTCATTTAATACATGAATCAAATTGAGTCCAACTCAATTAGTCTAATTTAGATTACTCTTAATCTAATTTGGTTCATCATATGAACCTAATCCTCTTGGTTCATCATATGAACCGATTCTCTATTTAATTGCCCTTTGTGTGTGACTCTATAGGTTCTTGTAACGTTGGCAATACTCCTAAACCCATTTAGAAGCATAAGTAATGAGCGGTATCTAGCAACACATCATTACTACCCAAGTTACAAGAATGTTGAGATCCAACATCACCTTTGTGACTACTAATTGTGACTCTCACAATATGTGACAATGTCCTTCTATCCTTGATATCTAAGTTGATCAAATGAGGCATAGACCGTGTTATCCTCTAATCAATTTATATCTTGAACTCCAAGTAGACTAACTCTAATCAAATGAGCTCAATATCTCATATTGACTCATTTGGGTATGACCATGCACTTAGTGGTCTCACTCTATCAAGAATCATGATATCACTCCCGTCATAGAGGAGGGATAGATCTCATCTACATCACTCACATCCCTGCGCATAATTTGTTACATACCCAGTAATCGCCTTTATAGTCCATCTAGTTACGGGTGACGTTTGACGAAGCCAAAGTATGCAACTCCTTATGTAGGGAAACATGGTGACTTCAGGTCTAAGGACTCATAGTCATACTAATAGTCACATGAGAAAGTATATGACACTCATATAACGATCCATGATACTTTCTCATGGTGGGTCATTCAGTATACATTCTCCAATGCATACCCATGTGTCAACTTGATATCTCTATATCCATGACTTGTGAGATCAAGTCATCGAGTTAACCTACATGCTAGTCTAAGCGCATTAACATTGTCCCTGAATGTTAATACTTGACTAGGAATGATTAAGAGTAGTGTTCTCTATATCATCTCACTATCGATTCAACCAATCGATTGATATAGATAAGAACCTTCTACTCAAGGATGCTATTACACTTAGTTATTTGGCACTAATACAAGTAAGTATAACAACCTAAAAGAAATACCTTTATAAATATATAGGAATATGATACATCGAGTCCATACAACAATCATCATATGATTGGCTCTAGGGCTCTAACTAACAATTATCTCTCTGTCTTGGGTCGTTCATGTTTGAGGACTTGTTCAATATCATAGCTTTATAAGTTTGATCATTAATGACCTGAGCAAGTTGAGCCTTCAATTTCTCCACTTCAGCTTTCAAGCTCTTATTCTCCTCCAATTATTCTTTAAAGTTGTCGGTCGAATCCTTTGGGACTGATTCCCTATTACTTCTAGTAGTTTTAAAGTAAAGTTGGGATTTTACACATTCTCTCACACCTCTAACCTGTCCATAGTGTTCCCGGTTGCATAAGGTAGTAGTTAACACATAATTCATCTCAAAAGATTTGAACTCTCCCTTGACCTTCTTTTCCAACAAGTTATTCTACAATTAGGGATGTAACAAATCAATCCAAAAAATCCAATATTATTTAGCTAGGCAATATGAAAATTAGATAAAATTAAATATTTATAATTTTTTTAGTGACTTCTAATATCTCTATATTTGTTATGTTGACAAATTTGTCCTCACAGGCTTTACGCCAAAGCATCGATCTATCAACTTCCTCATTTTCAGTAATTATTTTTTTATCCCTCTACTATTCTAAAATTGATCAATTAAATAATATTAAGTACTTTCTTGAAAATGATAAATAAAATTCTCCATAACTTACCAATTAAGCCTCCAAACCGATGTAACCCTTATGACACATTTGATGATGATATTTATAATGCATTGTCCATTCTTTTTACTTTTCATGAATAACCTACATCATTATATTCTTGAATTAAGTATGGAAATAATCTTGAAAGCAAAAGATTAACACCATTATGTGAATCAAGACAAAAAAAGAATACTAAAATGGTAAAATAATCTTGAAAGAAAAAGATTAGCACCATTATGGAAATAATCTTGAAGCACTTCATGTTAATCTGCATCTTCTTTGTCTCTTGAGGAAGAAAAGAATACTAAAATGTTGCGACAATCATCAACAATGAGGTAGGATATTATTTAACTTTATGTTGTAGCAGTCTAAAGATGTGGGTAATGATCAACCAAGCTCCTTTTACTCAAAAGGAAAATGAGTAAACAACTCAATAAACAACTCATCAGCAATTGCAAAACCCAGCTCTTTTATCTAACTTCATCTTGTAGCTACTAGATTTGTAATATGGGTTTCTTATATGAATAATTTGTAGGTATGTTAATTGTAATAGGAGTAGGATATCCATATAAGAAATCACAATTAACAAGTAATTAGGAATATCATTTATTTATTCCTATATATTTCAAAGGGAAAAAAATTATCTATGAGATATTTTAGAGATTTGTAGCTATACACCTAGTGCATAGTCTCAAGATCTCATGCAACCCCCAACAAATTGAAATCCCAAAACTAATAACATCATTGTCACTCAACAACAAGTTGAGTCTAAGAAAGATCTGTCTAATGAGATATAAAAGGAAACATGACAATATTCATATGAGTGCTTACCTCCCATGATGGATGAAGTCTCTCATCTACAAATGCTTTCCAAACTACTTTTGAGATCTAATATTGACCAGATGGAGAACTCAAATTTTCAGGATTGCCTTTATTTGGCCAAACAAATCTACTAGTGAGTTTGTTTTTGAAATCTCACCACTTTTGAGATGCTGAATTCATCACAGCAGCCTCACTTTGTGGTGTTAATTTGAACACATTCTGCAACACAAAATATTCTCAGGTACTATTAATAGAGGAAAATAATCAACATATAAGCTGGATAATTATACAACTAATATGACAATAATGGATTAAAGGAGGCAATGATAACAGAGAGTTGGAAAGCTAACTTGATTTGGGATTGTATGTATATATTAATCTTACCGAGATCTCTTCCTATAATTTTTATTTTATATTTTATGAAACAGTAGGCCAAGACTTTATGTTGATTAGCACCATGGTTCTAGAAATAGAGCCAATATACGATTGCAATGCCTTTCCATTTGCATTGTATAATGGTTGCCCCATGTCATCATAATCAATCTTCACTTTCTTTCCCCATCTTGCAACTGCAGTAAGTTTACACATTGACATAGGCCCTTGCTTGTTCTTCTTCACATCTACAGAACGTTCTTCTCTATCAGTAACTCTATGTAACTCCGCATCAACTACTCCATGTAGCTTTGCATCTGCTACTCCATGTATCTCCTCAACTACTACTCCCTATTTTTTAGGACCCATCGAGTATTATCTTCATAAGAACATAAATGAAACCAATGTTAAAATCTGTAAAATAACATAAATATTTACAATAATTGAAAGATAAACATGACATGTATAATTACAATAACATAAACTTAAATAAATAACTGTTGGTGCAAGGAGCACCAGACGATCAAACCTGAGTTTTGATTATGGGAAAAGGTTTAAAAGTTAAGTGGTCTTGTTATCTAACAAGTGTGATTGAGCTTGCAGGAAAGTCCTAAGTGTTCTTAGGCAAAAGTTCTAGTAGATACTAGGCAGGTGAAAAATCCTAGGGGGAGATAAACCTAGGTCCTAGTGGTCATAACCCTAGGTTATGAAAACCCTAGGGGGACGTAATCCTAGGTCTTAAGAGTGGTAACCCTAGGTTATGGAAAATCCTAGGGGGAGGTAATCCTAGTACCTAGGGGGTGGTAACCCTAGGTAAAAAGTTTTGGTGGGTCGAGCACTTTGGGTGAAATGCTAGAGTCAGGGACTTTAGGTGAAAATCCTGGTGGTCACGGACTAGGTGAAAGTCTGGATGGGTCGTGGAGTGGATATCTAGCATGAAGACCTAAAATCTCAAGTGCTGAGCAAAAGTCCAGTCGGTCTGGAGGACTGGTCTAGCAAAAGGTAACTCTCCTGAGAGGAGTAGGTGAGGACGCGTTCCTCGAAGAGGGAACAATATGTGTCAGTTTGACCTAGGATTTTTGAAGGAAATCCAAAAATCAGAACCATATAATTCAAAGGCTGTCAAAAGTTATATATTACTTTTCTATTATTTACTATTTGTCTAACTCTATTTTACAGGGAAACTAACATTTTATAGATTAAAGTTTCGACCTTGATTGGTCGATCGAACGGGGGGTCAGCTGACCAAACCTCAAGATCGATCGACCAAACAGTGGATATGCGATGATTGAGATCAGGCTAGATTGATCAGATTAGACCGGATAAGCTAGTGAGGATAGCGGGATCAGTCGACCGAACAGAGGGATCGGTAGATCGAATGAAGACTTATCCAAAGCTGAATCAGGATGGAAAGACAGACCGATCAGTGTTGAGTCAAAGACTGATCTTGAGATCAGTGAATCTGGATCAGGTCTAGCTCGACTATAAAAGGAGGGTTGACTAGCAACTTTGGATAACAAAAAAAATAATTCTAAAATCAAGAATGAACAACTGCTGCTCTCTCCTATGCTACTCCAACAATCGATAAATCACTTTTATTTCTATTATTATTAGTAACGTTATTATATTGTAATTATACTTAATATCTGCACTTATTTCTGAATTTATAGTGATTGCCCAATGAAAGTGGTCAACGATCGCGGGCCTTGGAGTAGGAGTTATCACAGGCTCCGAACCAAGTAAAATCAAAGTGTTAGTTCTTATTTTATATTTCTATCTTGTTTCTTTATTTCCGCTGCATATATCTCTGATTGAGTTTTTCAAAACGAGTGAAAAAGCTACGAGTTCTATTCACCTCCTCTAGCACGCATCGATCCTACAATTGGTATCAGAACTAGGCTACTCTGAATTGGTGAAACCACCAATCGAGCAAGGGGATCCTTTTAAAAGTAAAATATATATCTTTTTTGTTTAAAAAAATATCCTTACATCTTTTGTTTTTTCCCTCCATTTTTTTTAAAAAATTATTTTTATTTTTTCACCATTGGTCAGTGTTGACGAAATATCACATTTAACAAAATGTGTAATAATAATTTAATATTATTATTATTTTATTATTTTATATTTGTTTCTTGAAATTAGTGAAATATTATTTTATTTGTCTTCCGTACTACTAAGCCAAGACCTAGTCTTGGGACAAGTTTTTGTTTTGTTGTGCAAGAGATCTTTTAAATGGTTTACCAAGAAGACGGCAGTACCGCACGCCTACCACTCTTATCTAGCGAGAATTTCGGATATTGGAAAGACCTGATGGAGCACCAACTGAAGACCCAGACAAAGATATGGACCATGATCTAGACCAGATTTATATTCCCCACTAAAGATTATGTGCCCATCACCTGTGACAAGTGGGATACACAAACAAGGAAGAAGATCGAAGCCAATGCAAAAGCAACATGTACACTCCTATGCAGACTAACAAATAAAGAACTTGATCATGTTGGAAAGTTCAACAATGCGAAGGAGCTTTAAGAAAAATTAATCAAGCTTCATGAGATTCTGTTAGAGTCAGAAGACCAAGTAGAACCTGTGTTCGAATCTGAGTATGAATCCCCAGAGTCAACCTCTGAACCAGACTCAAAAGAATCAGATCAGACCAATTTCATAGCACTGATGGCCAAGGAAGAGATAGTTGAATCTGAGTCTGAATTTGAGATGACAACAGTCAAGGGGGAGAATCCTATCATGGATCTAAAAGGTAAAATTGTAAATAAAAATTTTAAATTTCACATAACTTGTTTTAAGTGTAGGAAAAGTGGGCACCACAAAAACCAGTGCTCTACTTGTAAGATTCAGACAATACAACTGGAGGAGAAGGAGTCATTAGAAGAGTTAGACGAAGAAGAACACGAGCAAGCAAGCTTTGTTGCTCTATCAGCACAATCATACATTATCGAAACTGAGTTTGAGTTTGAAACTGGAGTAGAACAAAAAATCGAGTCTGAAAGAAGCCACAGATACGCATCCATTTCTGAAGGGCCAAACAACATTGTAAGTTCTCTGTTCACTAGTACTCAAATAGATGAATTGCAAAATTTAATTGAATACCTATTAAGAGAATTAGCCAAATCTAATATCTGGGTCAAGTCACTCCAAAAGGAGGTAACAACCCTTCAGGAAGTGATTAACTCAAGTTCTTTGACTGAGTAAGTTCAAGAAGGAACCTCAACTCAAGTCCAACAACTTAAGGAAGAGAATCCCAATTTAAAAACTCAAGTCAAAGAACTCAAGGACTGATTGGAATGGTTCACTTTGGGTTTTAAGAACCTTGACCTAATTCTTGGAAAATAAAGAGTCGTATATAATTGATCCGGACTTGGATACAAGGTTAACCATAAGTTTGGATCTTATTTATCACTTGTTAGTCGAATAAATAGAAAAATAGTCCAAGGATGGGTCCCCAAGTCTAACTTGATTAATCAAGTTGGACTTGATCAATATTGGATCCCCAAGGGTCAAATTCATTACCTTGATAAACTCTATCGAGGCTATGATCCAGGGGGAGCTAATAGAAAGATCATACTCATTAGATAAATTTGTGTGATGTTTGTTGTACTGCTTTTTATTATTCATGCCTAGTTTAGGATAGCTAAGGACTTAGGCTTGATTCACACTTGACTAGTTAGACCTAGGATTTTCAGAAAGGAAGTTAAATATTTAATTTATTCAAAAGAATTTGTCTAGAAGTGGTTGGTGATTCAATACTCAAGAAGGCCTAGTGCCTCGCCACAACTTAGAAGCCAATTATTGAAATGAATATTTAATTAACTAACTGTTAAATCTTAGTCTAACTTAAATGTGAATCAATGCTTAGATTTTAATCTAAAGTGAAGATTAAATTAACCATCTCATAAAATTTATAAGGTTCCGTGATTGAAAATCTAAAAAAAGGTGGGATGGACCTAAGTTTTAAATACAAAGCAATTAACTAAATTCAAATTAATTAAACTCAATTAAGTTAAGTTAATTAAAATTCAACTAAAATTTTTTTATTCAAAATAATTAATGTAAGTCACTATAAATATTTTCAAATATTAATTAATTTTGAAATCATAATTAATTTCAAAATCTTAATTAATTTCTAAAATATAATTAATTTCAAAATCCTAATTAATTTTAAAATATAATTAATTTTGAAATATGATTAATTTCAAAATCCTAATTAATTTCAAAACCAAATTCTTTTCAAAATCTAATCAATTTTTAAAATCTTAATTATTTTCACATATTAATTGATTTTTAAATCTAATTAATCTTCAAATTCTAATTAATTTTGAAATTCAAATTTATTTTAAAATTCAAAATTTAATATTTTTAAAATTCAAATTTAACTTTGAACTCTCATGCTTGAACTCTAGGATCCTAAAACTTAAAGCATTCATTTCTTTTGGCATTAATTAAGGGGGAGTGAAAAAAAGTTTAAGGCTCAAACTTAAAGCATTATTTTGAAAATTTCAAAATTAATTTTGTAGATCGTTAAAATGTTTAGGGTTATTTTTTGTTTAACTATTTTCTAAAAGAAAATTTAACTCTTTTTGAAAAGACAACTTTTCAAGAAGGAAGTTAAAATCCAAAAAAAAAAAGTTTTTGAAAAAATATTTTAATAAGTTTTTATGTACTTAACTGTGTTTTAAAAAAAAACTTGGTCATTTTCAAAGCTTAAATTTAGACAAGATTTTCGAAAAAGCTAAGTCATTTTCAAAGCTTAAATTTAGCTAAGTTTTTGGTAAAAGCTAAGTACTTAATAAATTTTTTTTTTTTTGCGAAGCTTTTGTTTAAAAGAAACAGTTAAGTTCTTTCTCAAAACCTTACATATTCCTTCAAAGGTTTAAAAAAAGGCTAAGGTGTTTAAATTAAAAGCTATAAATGTTTGAAAAATTAAGTTTCAGAAACTATGTTTTTATCCATCTAAAAGTTAAGTATTTTGTAAAAGTTTTTCACACTTTTTAGCTATGTTAATTAAACTCCCTACTTGGAATTTGTTTTTCTCATTACCAAAATATTATATTTTGAAATTAAGTGTTTTTTTTTGTTGGATTAAAAGCGCTAGAGAGGGGGGGGGGGGTGAATAGCGCTCGTGGCTTTCACTTTTTGTTTCAGAAATCTTAGAATAAACGTAGATGAAATCAAAACATAGAGACACAAGAAAACACAGGGATTTACTTGGTTTGGAGCTTGTGCCGACTCCTACTCCAATTCCCACGCTCGTTGAGCGTTTACTTTGGGCAACAACTATAAGCTCGCAAATATTACAAGAGATTATTACAATAAAAATATACTAAAAAACTTCACAGCTTCGGGTCGTCGGGGGTCTTGTTATAGCTCAATCGGATCATCTCGTTAACAGTGCACAACTGAAGGATTGCTTGGAATATGTTGTGTTAAGCTGCTGGTCAAGACTGGCTGATATAAGCCGTTGAGGGCACCTCCATCATCGGCGGATTTGCAGCGTAGATAAGCTCTGCTTTGCCCATTGCTTATCCTCTTGAGGGCGCCTCCAAGTCCGTCCGAGGCACCTCAGCACTCCAGGAGGGTGCCTTCAACCCGACTTTCTGTGCAGCTTCTGCTAAAGCATCCGAGGTGCCTCCAAGCTCCATGGAGGCACCCCGGACACTGTTCATCCAGGGATTTAAGTTCTTTTTTTATGTCCTGCAAGATACGTTAGTCCATAAAATGACAACACTATTAGAGTGTATACTAAAAGCCTAGCTTTTTGTAAACATTTATTTTGAAATAAAGAATCACATTGGTCAAATATTTACATTTATATGCTAAGTGTAGTTGTTCAATTAATTTATATTGTAGATAACATGGTGTGTGGTGTCACACACAGAAGATTATGTTATCAGTTCTTATAAATTATAAATAGTAGCTCATGACTAAGATGGATAGGAACAAACCATTGGAATAAGTCGTAGTGTAATTTGGTATTAGTTTATCTTGACTATAAAATTACACTAGTACACTCTGAGTGTATTGAGCAGGACCATCTAAGGTAGTTTCTTTTTATACTGACTGCATAAAAGAATAAGACCTTTGTTATTATGGAAGTGTGTGCTCTTAATCCTGATATAATAACAAGCGCATATATTTAGTATTTATTTCTTTAATTTATCAGTGGGTGAGATTTAGTTCGATAAATCAAGAGGCTCGATAAGTTGGAAAATAATATTATTTATAGTGTGTATTGTTGATTATAGAAGGAAACTGTGTCCTAGCAATCTAGGTTGATGGTGTCCCCAAGAGGAGCTCATAAGGATTGTCATGTAAAATCTGCAGGTGGACTTAATCCGACACGACAATAATGTTGAGTGGTACTACTCTTGGAGTTAGATATTAATTTAGTGAGTTGTCAATAACTCATTTAATTAGTGGACATTCGATATCTTAAACACAGGAAGATTAACACATTTATGATAAGAAGGAGCTCATATAGTAATATGGGATTGGTGTGATAGTTCAATAATAACTCTTTAGTGGTATGAGTTATTATTGATGAACTCGAGTTGGGTGTTCGGGGCGAACACGGGAAGCTCAAGTTCATTGGGAGACCAAAACCAATTCCTCCTCTTGGTCTCTATCGCAGCCTCTTATTTATCGAAGCTCAAGTTCATTGGGAGACCAAAACCAATTCCTCCTCTTGGTCTCTATCGCAGCCTCTTATATCCACCAAAACCAACTTCTTACCTACCTTAAGGTGGCCGACCAAGCCAAACTTGGAGCCCAAGCTAGGGCCGGCGAAACCAAGGCTAGATGGGTTCAAGTGGTGGCTGGCCCTAGCTTGGAGCCCAAGTAGGGTGGCCGACCACATTAGATTAAAAGGAGTTTTAATTTTTAAAATATTTCTTTATGTGGAAGCCATGGTTTTAAAGAAAGTTTAAAAATTAAATCTTTCCTTTTATAGCTTTCTACAAAAGATTAAGAGAAAGATTTGATATCTTTCCTTATTTGTAGTTGAAAAGGAAGATTTTAATTTTGGAGAAAACTTTCCTTTTTTGTAACCGCCCACATGTTTTAAAAGAGATTTTCATTTATAAAAGTTTCCTTTTATAACCAACCATGAAGGGAATTTTAAAAGAGAAATTTTTATTTTAAAAATTTCCGGAAACAAATATGGAAGTTTTAATTTTGTTTTTAAAACTTTCCTTGTTTGGAGCTCAATGAGGTGGCCGACCATAGAAAGAATAAAAGGAAATTTTTAATTAAAATTTCATTTTATTGACAAGGAAAATAAGGAAGTTTTAATTATGTCTAAAACTTTCCTTATTTGCCATGTCCAAAGATTATAAAAGAGAGGGAGGTGTTGCCCCATGAGACAACACATCTATTATTCCTCTCCTCTCTTCATTGGTGGTGGCCGACCCTCTTCTTCTCCTATTCTTCTTCCTTGGTGGCCGGAGGCATCTCATCTCTAGGAGTTGTTGGTGGTCGGATCTTGTTAGAGGAAGAAGGAGAGATAGGAGGCATTGTTTCTTAGCATCCCTTTGAGCTTGGTTGGTGGCTGAAGTTCTTCATCTCTAGGACATTGTTGGTGGCCGAAACTTGGAAGGAAGAAGAAGGTTTTGGTGGATTCTCATCTCGGTAGATCGTCGCCCATATGACGTCCAAGATAAGAAGAGGAATACTACAGAAGATCGTGAGGTCTATAAGCTACAAAAGGTATAACTAGTTTTGTTTCCGCATCATAACTAGTTCTTCTTTTGTATGGATTTTGAAATACCAAACACAAGAGGCTAACTATTCTAGGTTTTGGATTTATGATTCGATTTTGTGTTTCTTTTGTTTTTCGATCTTGTGATTCGATTGTTCTTAATGGTTAAATCTATGGTTACTATAAGGAGATTATGTAACGACCCAAATTTCCTCATTTGGAGTTCTAATAGTGGTTAAAAATATTTATAAATACTTTAGAAATATTCTAGAGATTTTTAGAAATTTTTAGAGTATTTTTATGTAATTTTTAGAGTTCGTTTGGTATTTTTACCAAAATAAATAAGTTGCATAAAAATAATGTCCAAGCCGAGATTCGAACCCGAGACCTCCGACCGAACCAATGTCTTAAGCGAATCCGGCTGACCAGGAAACCCAAGCGGGCGTGCTGATCAAATAGGAAAAGAAATATAATTAAGCAGTGGTTAGGAAATACAAAATAAAAGGAGAATAAAAGGTTCGGTTGAGGAATCGAACCCGCAACCTTTGACCCGGTCAAAACGCTGCTTGCCAGGTGTTCCAACGGATGTTTTGTAATAAAAGGGAAGCGAAATATTCTTAAGCCATAACAGAATACCCTAGTTATAAAGAGAGAACTTAGGGTTTATTTTCCCCGTGACCTAAACTTCTCCCTTCCTCTCCTCTCTCGCTTGCGAACGGCGTGCGACGACTCTCGGGCAGAAATGAAGGAAACCTAGGGTTTCACCTCCGGCGCCCGGCGAGGGGCTAACTTCGAGAGTTCTTCACCAATACAAAGTCCTCTCGACGAAGGGAGGCCGTGGGCACAAAGAGGAGCCGGAAACTCAGATTTTCTCCGAACCCTAGCAGCTCCTCTTCTCGGTTGTGAGTTCAAGAAGAGGTAAGTGCTTCCTCACCTGCAGTAGAGTAGCTCCGGATTCTTGTTTTTTCTTATTTTCGAGTTTTGCTGTGGAGATTTTGGTTTAGGGCTTATTGCCGTGAGATTCAAAGAAAGAATAAGAAAGAGGAACGATTAGTATAGTTTGTACATGTAATTTAAATCATTTCACCTCCAGTACATCAGATTTAGACATGCTGTAGATGGGTTTATGTTTGGCCTTTCGGTTCAGATTTGTGGTATCCTTAGTTTTGAAACCTGCAGTTAAGAATTGAGGCTTGCTTAGAATATGGTTGCATTTTTGGCTTTCTGAATACACTGGACATATGTAGCTTGTTAGAGATTTGGGAGTAGGATTGAGGTTTGCCTTCTCCTTTGCATTACAGCTGTGGCATGTTATAAGACCTCTTGTTGCCATGACACATGGTGTAAAGAACAGATATAGTTTGGGTTTACAGTAGTCCGTGACTTTGTTTTCTTCTTTACTCCCTTGCCAAGCATGAACAATCCTTCTTGTAGCATTAGGGTTTTGAATTCATGCAGTGAATATAACCAGCCTTGTACTTGAAAGCATTGTAGATTGAGCTTTGGGTTTCCTTAATAAGTAGGAACAACTAAAAGAGTTAATCTTTCGAATTGGTCACCTTTGATCTCTGTTGTATAGTTTGGTATTTCAAGATTTTTGTTTGCTTTATTATCTCGGTCGTTTATGCCAGAACAGAGATAATAAATTGGTCACACTAATAGTAGTGATAATATCAAATGTTTTGGAGTTAATGGTGTGACTAGTGGCACCATTAAATATGTAACTGACAAATGTTTCTCAGTTAACATATCATCCTGATGTATTTAGAATAACTGCAATGATATCAGTATGTATATCATTATGAAAGTCAATAACAGTTTATAGTTCCTCTATAAAGAGATTTATTAGCCATTTGTTATCATTATGCAATACCACTCTTCATAAACACAAGTTTATATATGTATCTTCGAATCAATATAGTAGTATATGATAACTTGTCAATTAGTTCCTCTTCTTGACATCTGCTCAGATAATATGTTACACTGATAGTATAGGAAGTCACTAACATAAATAATGGAAATTTATGGCCATGTTGAACAAATGAAACAAGTTTTACCTAAGTTTTTAAATTCCAGCAGATTCAAGCATACCATCATCTTAATGTATCAATTTCTTTTATAGTAATAGCATTCTTTCCTTATGCCTTGCTTTGCTGGAAATGATTCAGAATCTGTAGATCTATTGAGTGCATGCTTTAGTATATCATGTGTTAACTTTTGATAGCAGCAGTAATTATCTCTTCCTTATGCTTTGCTTTGCTGGAAGTAATTTAGAATGTGTAGGTTTGTTAAGTGTATGTTCTGGTATATTGTTATCTTCACGTAGAAGTTTCTGATAGTAGTAGTATTTTTTCCTTATGCTTTGCTTTGTTGGAAACAGTTTAGAAGTGTAGACCTATTAAGTGCAGATTTTTGCATATTATAGCAGTACAGATCTTTGCATTAGGTAGCAGTGCAGATTTTTGCATTTGGTAGCAGTGCAGATTTTTATAAATATTGTACGTAGATTTTTACTAAGCTTGAATGTAGATTTTGGTTAAGCTTATATGCAGATTTTGTTTAAGTATTTCAATGTTAGAAGTTGTTTAAGCATTCAATTCGAGGTTGTTTAAGCATTTACATTTCAGTTTTGTAAGAAGCAATCTTTTATTAGAAGTATTAACAAGAACAAGTATTTTACTTGAACAAGTATAAGAAAGATAAAGAAAAGAAAGAAAAAGGCCAAGGCCTTAAGTAGATCCCAAAGTCAAGACTTTAGAGATTTTTGGCACACAAGGTGCTTGTTAAAATGTCGAGGCATTATATATTAGAAGTATTAAAAGATAACAAGCATTTTACTTTTATCAGTGGCAATGTGCTGGACTCTCAGTTGTCCTTGGTTTGGGCTCCCATAGTCGTCCCTAGGTTTAGATAACTTAGTATGCTGGACTCTCAATTGTCCTTGGGTTGGGCTCCCATAGTCGTCCCTAGGTTTAGATAACCTAGTAAACCCTACTAGATTCGGGACTAGCTACCTTGGGTCTAGTTAGGGATGCGCGCATAGCAAGTACAGTTGCCTGGGCCTAAGAGAAGTTGATTATTATTTTGAAAAATTATAAGTATAAGCTTTTGAGCAAGTAAAATAAGTTTCACATAAGTATAAAAGTATTAAAGTATAAGTTTTAAACAAGTGGAATAAAAGAATAAATTTAGAACAAATGAAATAAGTTTCATTTTGTTTTAAATCAGCAAGTTTAGTTTTCTTTTATGCTAGCAAGTTATTTAGATTAGCTTACTGTTCTTTGCTATTAGAAGAGCATGAGTAGCTTTACATGTTTAGCATTCTAGTATGCATTGTTCTTTTGCTATTAGATGAGCATGTGTAGTATTTTCTTTAGAGCTTTCAGTTCTTGGATTTCAATATATTTACATGCATATTCGAGTTTTTGTGAGTTAGACAGCGCTTACTAAGCATTCGCTTAAAGTTTGCATTTCCTCTTACTGCAGATACAGGAAAGGAAAAGTTTTAGCAAAGGAAGGCGACAAGGTGACGCAGATGGTGTGATGCCAGGACTATGGGAGAGACTTGGGCATTTTTAAGTTTTCGCATTTGGTGATTAATAAATATTTAAGATTGTATCTGACATCTCTTGTCATTGGAGATTATTCTGTTTTAGATTGTATGCTGAGATGAGTTTGACACTTATTTAATTATGTGAGTGTTGATATATGTTCCAACCGCCTGTGGCAGATGTATACTATATATGCACCTCAATTTATGATCACCGGTACAGGGGAGATGCTGCCGAAATTTTTCGGTAGAGACTCCTCGAGGTTTCGATCATACCGGTTAAGTAGAGTCAGTAGTTAAGTAACGGTCACCCTTAGAGAGTAGTATAGTAAGAAGGGTGGTCGTTACAGATTAAATATTGAATTTCATTGAAAGGCTTTGTCTAGGAAGTGTTGGATGATCCCATACCCAAGAAGGCCTAGTGCCTCGCCATGTTTAACCTAGAAGCCGATCTCTGAAATAAATATTTAATTAAATTTATAACATGGGTAGATTTGGATTAATAATATTAAGCATCGTTTGTAATCCAAGTCTAAATCTCTAAGAACAGATAAGTTGAATTTGGAATCAATAATGTTAAGTTCTATTTGTGATTCCAAATTTAATTTCTAAAGAACACAATAGGATGTTAGGAAAGGTTCAGGACTTGTACAAAATTTTTGTACAGGGGAACCAATACGATATTCCGAGTAGCAACCGACAATTGGTATCAGAGCTAGGATTTGCCTCTGTGTGTTTGGTTTTTTAGTTTAATTATGCACATGTCATACATATTTTAGGCAGGATAATAGTAGGATGTGCAAATAGATTAACTCTGTGGTTGCAGGTATCCTAGATCCAACTATTATGGCCTAATGTGATTGTGTGTGATTGGACCCTTGGACATGTCAAGGGCATTTTATGTGTGTGCATGATTGTATTTATTAAATACAGCTGGAGCTGTATTAGCCCTAGGATTTTACATTTCTGTTCGATCTAGACTTCATGTACATTCCCTTGGGGAATATAGGATCGATATATGTAAAATTTTATTTTTGTTGCAGATCGTATCCTTGCGAGGCGTGGTACTATTGGAGGACCAGAGGCGCAGCTGAAAAGGAAGCTCGATGGACCCAACAACATGAACCCTAGGACTGGCAGCACACGGAGGATAGTGATGGAAGAAGCCACAATAGTTGAAAAATTAATTTCCATATTTATTGCTTTTATTTACTGTGATGTGTGTGATGTGTGCTTGCATGGTTAAAATTCCTCACCTTAAATAACTAAGTGGGGGGAGGGATTTTAAATAAATTCCATGATCTCCATTACTGGTTTGTAAGTGATGCAAACAAACTTGCGTGTTGGCTTTGAGTGCCTTCCTTCACAATGGATGAGTTTATTTGCAGATCACTAGATTAAACTTCCTAAATGGATGATTATAGGAAATTATTTAGGAGTGTGTGATCTTCTCCAACTGAAGGGGCACAATCTTATTTAATGGACTAAGTATCAAGTAATGGTACACACTTAGGCACATTTAATAGTATCCTCCCCAACGGAGTCACTGCTATTATTTGTGTGACCAAAGGAAAAACAATCTTATTTAATAGATAGCTTTCTTTACACTTCTCAATATACTGTTGGTAGTATTCGAAGAAAAGAAATAGAAGATCCTTGTGAGTCGTTTAATTGCCGGGACGGACAAAGATAAGTGTGGGGGATTTTTTGATACGGGTAATTTCACTTCAATATTTTAGTTTTATTTTCCAGATTTTCGTTTGCTTATCGAACTTTAATTGTGCTTTTATCCATGATAAATGATTTTAATTGCTCACTGGACTTTGACTAATAATTAGCAAATATGGAGTATTTGTTAACCAATTGTTGATGTATCTTTGAAGGTTTATAAGGAAGAATAATTAGAGCTCTACATTAGTATCTGGATTGAATATAAGCCATGGATGAAGTGCTGATCAAGATTTGCAACTTGTGGCAAACCTAGATCGTTGGATCTGTGTTGGAAGGATCTGAACTATGCAACTTAAATGTCAGATCTGAAGAAAGAAAGGGGGGAGTTTTTCTTTTCGGGGATTTCACGGAAAACGGAGGAGAGGAGGAAGGAGGAAGACCATGATGATTTGAGCTGGATATTGTTTCTACCATCGGGAACTTCTACCTGGTCTACTAGATCCAAAGATTGGTCTTAAATTGCTTCTTTCTTCATCTCTCAGCGCCTGCGATATTCAACAGGAAGTTATTCAGATTTTAGATTTGAACTGAATCCTTTTTGTTTAGATTTTACGACATTTCACGAGGTTTAGTGAGTGCTTGGGGGTTCCCAACTCACTAGTTTTCTCTTCTTTTTATTACTATCAAGCTTTACCATTTCTTTGTTTGAAGTTTACTGCTGGAAATATAAGGGATTTTGTATGTCGATTTAAGTAACAAATCTAATCTTGTTCCTGATCATGGGAGGATATTAATTGATTGTGGATCCAATATTCTAAATCTTGATTTGTTTTGTTCGAATTTAGTTTTCTTTCTTTACGAGTAGTGTTTGCTGAATCTCTTTTTTTTTTTAATTCATGATCTGCACAGTCATTTCTGTTTCACAATTAAATGCAATTGGTGATGTTTTTTTTTTAGTTAGGAGAAGAGCTTTTAGAGATTGTTCTTATTAGATTACATTAACGAAGGAGAGTGTTAGGAAATGATACGATTGAATGTAGCCAATTGATTAGGTAGTTAGGAATCGACCTTAAAGGAAGATTTCCTATTAATCAATGTAGTAAATCAAATTTAGGGATTTGTCAGCATCATGAAGTCCACGAGAATCGATTCTAGGGTCTACTCTACCAACTTAGTTTGAGAGGGATTTTGGGTATTATTTGGAACTGAAATTTTTACGACACAAGTTTTGGTTATCAAATTTGGCGCCATTGCCGGGGACCTAATGATGATTGTTGAATTTTGGATTGATTACTGCTTTTGAATACCGCATTATTAAGTTTGGTTGTGTAGTATGCAGCTTATGACCAGGAAAGGTAAGCGACATTTGGTTCACATCAACTTCTCTATATCGAGTATCCAGAATTGGAAGTTGATTTTGAGATGGAATAAGGTATTATACATTTGTTACCTAAGTTTCATAGGCATTCTGGTGAGGATCCAAATAGACACTTACAAGAGTTCCATGTGGTATGCTCTACAATGAAACCTCAGGGAATTTCGGAGGAAGGCATCAAGTTAAGGGCATTTCCATTTTCTTTAGCTAATGCGGCAAAAAACTGGCTATTTTATTTACCTTCAAGAACTATTACTTGTTGGAATGACATGAGGAGGGTGTTTTTGGATAAGTTTTTTCCTGCTTCTAGGACAGCTTCAATTATAAAAAGTATATGTGGAATCCAACAAAGTATTGGTGAAACGTTGCATGAGTACTGGGAAAGGTTTAAAAGGCTATGTGCAAGCTGCCCGCAACATCAAATAAGCGATCAACTATTTATTCAGTATTTCTACGAAGGGTTACTACTTATGGATAGAAGCATGATAGATGCTACAAGTGGAGGAGCTTTGGTGAGTAAGACACCTAATGATGCTAGAGATTTAATAGAGACAATGGCAGCTAACTACCAACAATTCGGAACAAGACCTATGGTGCCAATGAATGTTAATGAAGTTCAGATTGTATATTCTGGACAGAGTAGAATTGAGAGTAGGTTAGAAGAGATGTTGAACAGAATTGAGTCGACAACCAAGTAGATGACTTTGAATCAGCAGCCACAGCAGTAATTGGCAGAATCTGTGTAAGCAATGAAAATTTGTGAATTTTGTGCTAGTAATTGGCATTCAACAGATGCTTGTCCCGGGTTGCAGTCAGATGAATGTACTTTGACAGCTGAGCAGGTTGTTACAGCAGCGAGTGTTTTCCCTAATCGACCACAGTACCAGCAGAACAACCAGCAAAGTAAGTATGATCCCATGTCACCTACGTATAATTCTGGTTGGAGGGATCATCCAAATCTGAGTTATGGAAATGCTTCAGTAGCACAGAAATTTCTACCATAGTAGATCCACGGCAGAAATTTTCTAGGCAATCAGAGACCACCAGGTTTTATAATAGTGTAGTTCCAAATAGAGCACAACCATTCCAACAACTTCCACAACCATTCCAACAACAAGTTCCTCCATATCAGCAGCAGTCAAGGCAGTCTTTTACCTTAACTCAAAATGATTTTTCAGTGCAAGACATAAAGGAGATTATGAAGTAAATGTTGCTTCATCAACAACAACTTTCATTGCAATGTTCTCAATCAATTCAACAGCAGCAAAGGACTGATGCTGCCATACAGAATATTGAAAGAGAAATAGGTCAAATGGTGTTCAACCAAGGACAAGTGCAGTCACAAACTTCAAGTCAATTACCTTAGCAAACCATACCAAATCCAAGAGGGAATGTGAGTGCTATCACTCTACGGAATGGTAAAACTATTTCTGAGCACAAACAGGAAAGCTCGTCTGATTGTATAAGTAATGTGGATTGGGATTCAAAAATTATATTTGGATCTCTTCCAGTAGTGCAAAATCCAGTGGCAGAATAGAAGCAAGCAGAGATTCATTTGCCATTTCCCCAGAGAATAGTGAAACCTGGTAGAGATAAGGCTGTTGAAAAGTCTAAGGAGTTTCAGGAACTAATGGAAATTTTCAGCAGAGTGGAAGTGAACATTCCTCTGTTAAAAGTAATCAAACATATCCCTAAGTATGCAAAATTTTTGAAAGATTTATGTGTTCACAAGAAGAAGCTCAAGGGTAATGAGTTGGTAAATATAGGAGAGAGTGTTTTTGCACTATTTCAGTCTATGCCACAGAAATGCAAGGATCCAGGAGTTTTCACCATTCCATGTATAATAGGGGAGAGTAGCTTTGAAGATGTTATGTTAGATCTTAGGGCATCCATTAATGTTATGCCGAAATTAGTGTTTCAAGCTCTTGGAATTGGACCTCTTCAATCAACAGGAGTTGTGATCCAATTGGCAAATAGAAGTTTTGCTCATCTAGTAGGAGTGATTGAAGATGTGCTGGTAAAATTTAAGGAACTAATTTTTCTTGTAGATTTTTATGTTTTGGATATGGAGGGTGACATAAGGTCAAGCCATGTACCCATTATTCTTGGAAGGCCATTTCTGAAAACAGCAAAGGCTAAGATTGATGTGCATGCTGGGACTTTATCAATGGAGTTTGGGGATACTGTTGTCCGGTATAACATTCTGGAGGCTATGAGATATCCAGTAGAGGATCATTCTTTGTTGAATGTTGAATTGTTTGATGATGTGCGTAGATTATATACACTTTTATGCATGTTTGGACGCATATCAACTTGTATTTCATTGGCATAATCTATGTTTATTGCACCCTATTTCTTTATAATGTCATACTTCCATTATATTTTGTTCGGAGATCTGCTCTTTGCTTGTTTTGATTGATAGGACGTGATTTGGAGCAAAAACGGAGCTTAAATGAAGTCTAGAGCTTCCAGAGTGTCACGGGCATGCAAAAACTAAGTTCTTCCAAGTTATGGCCGTGTGGAGGCCACATGGGCATGTCAAGGCCGTGTAGGGGTCATGTTGGGGCCGTGTGAACCTCACACGACCGTGTGAATCTCACACGGTCGTGTGAAGACCGTGTGAGGTTTTCTGTACTGAAAGAAAAATGACCATAACTTTGTGTTCAGTTGGGGTTTTGGGCTGTTCTTTATACTGATTTGTAGATAACTTCAAGATCTACAACTTTGATGAAGACTTCAATTAGAGAAAACCCCATCTTGGTGGTCTCAAAGACATTTCAATGAAATACATCCATTCAAAGCCAAGACACGGGGTGTGCAAGGGCCATGCAAGGGGGTGTGCAAGGGCCATGCAAGGG
This sequence comes from Zingiber officinale, assembly GCF_018446385.1. Taxonomy (NCBI): domain Eukaryota; kingdom Viridiplantae; phylum Streptophyta; class Magnoliopsida; order Zingiberales; family Zingiberaceae; genus Zingiber; species Zingiber officinale. The sequence goes on along the minus strand of NC_056007.1, from coordinate 48,692,533 downwards.
GGTGTGAGCTCCACACGGCCGTGTGAGGCACATGGCCCATGGCTGTGTGAGCCACACGACCAGGCAATGTTTACAGAGGAGAAGAATGGCATGGCCGTGTGAATCCACATGGCCGTGTAACTTTGACAGAGAAGGAGAAGAATATGGCCATGTCCTAGACATGGCTGTGTAAGGGTATCAGAACTGGAGGCAGTGCAAGCCGTGTAGATCTACACGGCCATGCAAGGGGGCAGTGGCAGAGCATGCCACGACCGGGCCAACCTCACACGGCCATGTGAGGTTGGCAGAGAAGGAAGTGGTGCAGGCCGTGTGAGCCTCACACAGGCGTGCCACGGGGCCATGTGGTGCCCGTGCCAAGCCTATAATAGGGGTTTTCTTCCCCTTTTCTCAGATCATTGGCTGATCTTTGGCTTGGGGCTCTTCCCCATTGCTTGGGGAAGGGTTCTCCCCCTTGGGGGAACCCTAGATCTTCCATCCTTCGTCGATCCGTCCACCTCCGGAGCAAGGATTGCATCCAAGAAGACCGAAGCTACATGGATAAGCTTTCTCTTCTCTTCTCCTTATATTTTGAGTTGTAGATTGCTTTATTTCTTGTCTCTTGATTGTAATTCCTTTTCTATGGAGTAGATCTCTAGATTTAGGATGTAGGGAGTATTTGTGATGTGATTGTATGTAAAACTCTTGTGGATTTGTAATTTTCTTGTTTCTATGATATTGTCTTGTTTGTATCAATTCAATCTTGAATGAATTGTTGTGATGTGGACCTAATTCTCATTTTAGATTGATTGTTTGAATGTCCTATGGATCTTGTAGAGATTATCTCTCATTCGATTTTCTGAGGGAAGCACGCGAAAGGTGCAAGCCCGTGTAAGGACGTTTGAGGGATAAGATTTAGGGAAAAATAGGATAATTCAAGAGGGTAGGATAGACTTAGGGATTAATCTTTATATCATATGGGTTGAGAAGTATGATCTTTGTGTTGATTATCTGAGGGATCTTCGTGACAGAAACATGCCTGTGTAAGGACAACATAAGTTCATATCTAATTGATCCCATTTAGGTATAGATTTCAGTCCTAGGCCGGTTGTCTATTGCAAGAGAGAACAGACGACCTTCTAAAAATTATGGATAATTGAGGAATAAGATTTGGTGGATCATTTACATTTCCTAGCATTACAAGGAAACTGAAATCCTAAAATCTATCATTCCTCCATTCACTACGCTCATTCTCTCCCTCTTTACTCTCTTTCTTTTCTCTTCTATTTCTTATCCTAACATTTGTAAACCACTTTTTGATTGTCTAGATAATTCATCATGCGAAGTTAACTAGTGCTTAATCAAAAGTCCCTATGGATACGATAATCTTTTATATTACTTGCGACATTTCCGTACACTTGCGGAGAGACAACAAGTTTTTGGCACCGTTGCCGGGGACTATTTTCGATTAACAACAGTTGATTAGCATATGAGTTACTCTAGACATTTTCCTTTTTCTTTCTTTCTTTTCATTATTCATTTTATTTCTTGCCTTTAATTCTGCATTTTTAGTTTTCTTGTAATTTTTTTTTAGATATCTTGAGCACTAACATGTCAAGCAGGGCTTCAAGAGAATTTTTCACACCCATGAGCGCAAGATCTTCCATTGATGAATATTATGATTCAGAAGATGATCAATTTGAGTTTCTTTATGGAGTGTGTGGTAGCACATCTCATCCAGCTGCTATTTGCCATTTTTTTCCAAAAGACTGCTATAACTCCGGAACTTCAGTGTTTGGTTCAACCTCAACATCAAGATACATATGAGCAAGTTCCTGATACTTATGGCTATGACTGGGAAGATCATCAAATTCAATACCTTCAACCCCAGCTAATTTCATAGCAAAGTGAGCAGTCATTATTCCAGCAGCAGATCTCTGACCCTCCTCAACATTATAATCACTTTTGGATGAATCAACAAAATTTGGACTACAACTACATACAAAATGTTGAGTATACTTCCCAAGTAAATCAGAGTTTGTCAGAATTTTAGGATGATTCTTCATTAGATGGACCACATCGTTCACAATTTGATGAGCCGATTGTTTGGGAGGACTCCCAAAACTCAAATACTCTTGCTCCCAATCAGATGAAGACCACAACACAAGATTCTGAAGAGCTAATGGTACAACGGGGAATCTTAGCTTTACGACTACTACTACAAAATTCCAATAAAGTTGTTGATTCCTCTATTGATGATATTGATGTTAGTGGACTCTTCACTACTTATGATGATGATGTGGTGGATAAAAGTGTAGGGACATGTACTATGGAGGAAATGTCCCAAGGATCACCTCCTTTACTCACACAACCAATTGATACTATGGAATGTGTAAGAATAGAATTGGTTGATGATAATTGTGTAGGGACTTATGTGTTAGTTAAAGTCCTAGAGCCAATCATTTGATGATTGTATTATGGACTTGTTGTATCATATTCTTATATAAATAAATGGTATTTATTTTTGGTTATTATACTTACTTGTATTGGTGCCAAATAAACTAAGTATAATAGCGTCCTTGAGTAGAAGGTTCTTACCTATATCGATCGATTGGTTGAATCGATAGTGAGATGATATAGGGAACACTACTCGTAATTATTCCTAGTCGAGTATTAACATTCAGGAACAATGTTAATGTAACGACCACCCTTCTTACTACTCTACTACTCTCTAAGAGTGATCGTTACTTAACTACTAACTCTACTTAACCGGTATGATTAAAAATCACATGGAAACCCTACCGAAAAATTTCGGCAGAATCTCCCCTGTACCGGTGACCATATTCAACAATACATGCAATATATACTCAGCCACAAGCGGCTGGAACACATATCAATCAACCACGCAGTTAAATAAGTATCAAACACACAAATATCTACTTACTAAACTGAACTCATCCTAAAAGCAATCTAAACAGAATAATCTCAAATGACATGAACTTAAAATACAACTCAAATGTTTACAATAACTAAAATGCGGAAACTAAAATTAAAACTTCTTTCCTAGTCCCAAGGCTTCCATAGTCCTGGCACCACACATCTTTCGAACACCTCCTTGTCGCCTTCCTTTCTATATCTTTTCCTTTCCTGTATCTGCAGTAAGAGGAAGTGCAATCTATAAGCAAAATTTGCTTAGTAAGAGCTATCTAACTCACAAAATCTCGATATGCATGAGGATATACTGAAATCTAAAACTGAATGCTCAAAAGGAAATCTACTCATGCTCATCTACTAGTGAAAGAAACATACTGAAAGGCTAAACATGTAAAGTAAATCTATACAATCATGCAAGCATAAAGGACTAAACTTACTGAATTCTAAACACCTTCTGAATCTTATTTCACTTGCTTAAAGACTTATTCTTTAATACTTTATACATATGTAAAACTTGCTTTACTTGTTCAAAAACTTATACTTATAATACTTCAAAATAATAATCAACTTCTTCTTGGGCTCGGCAACTGTGCTTTTACTTTTATAACGACCCGACCCATTCGGCGGCCCATTCGGCGACCCTATGGTCGTCGACCGTTACTACTAGGTTATCTAAACCTAGGGACGACTATGGGAGCCCAGCCCAAGGACAGAGAGTCCAGCATAGTGCCACTGATAAAAATAAAATACTTGTTATCTTTTAATACTTCTATATAATACCTCGGTATTTTCTTTAGCACCTTGTGTGCCAAAATCCCTAAAGTCTTGACTTTGGGATCTACTTAAGGCCTTGGCCTTTTTCTTTCTTTTGTTTATCTTCTTATACTTGTTAATACTTCTAAAAGAATACTTCCTTTAAAAGAAACTGAAATGTTTAAGCGAATTCTAACTTTAAAATGCTCAAACCGAAAATCTACCTACTATGCTAATGGAATTCTGCATATTAAGCTCTAAAGATACTAGAAACTAATTGTTTTAGAAGGAAGGCTACTCATGCACATCTAATAACATAAGAAACTAGAAATCTGCTCATGTTATTCCAATAGCAAAGGAACTAGAAATCTAAATCTGCACATGTTCATGTTATTTACTAAATCTAAATAGCAAAAGGAACTGAATGAATATATAAATGCACGCTTGAATGAATCTGTTCATGCCTACTTCTACTTGAATGAATATAAATGCCCACTTGAATAAATCTGCTCAATCTACAATGCTTCCAAATACAAGGCTAGTTATATTCACGGCATGAATTCCAAAACCCTAATGCTACAACAGAACACTAAGGAGAAATCAAAACTTCGAACCATTCCTAACTATTGAAACTAACCCAAACCAACAATTCAGTGGAAGCCATGCAAGGAACATAATTCAGATTCAAAACTTCTCAAATCTGTTCTATAGAAATCAAAACCGCTATACCAAAACAAAGCCGCAACAAAACCTACACTAACTTCCTTCAAAACAGATTATTCACAGTATAAATCTACATAAACCAATGACAACAAATTGATTTCAAGCAAGTTCTCCAATATCTATACCAAATCCTTCCTATATACTCATGCTATCTCAAGGAAATTAATGAAGGAATTTCTACTGTAACAATTAGCTACTGGAAACCTAAAACTCTAATTGTTCTTCATGCTCATTGCTTAGAACAGAAAATTCTGAACTGCACAACAACTCACGGCAGCAATATAAATTCCTTGCTCCCTACTTCATGCTTCGAAAAATAAACCACATGCCTAACTATACATCCTGATCAAATCTGAAACAAGCAACTCACGGCAAAAACCCTAAACCGACAATCATCACAGAAAAAAACTCGAAAACAAAGGAGATAGAAATCCGGAACTATCCTACTGCAGGTGAGCAGCGACTTACCTTCGCGTTCTTGGACTCACATCGGAGAAGAAGCTTCTAGGGCTTCGGCAACACTCCAAATCCGGTGATTCCTCACGTCTACACGCTCTCCTCGCCGAGGGGAGCTCGGATCTGTGAAGAACCCGCGGAGAAGAGTACTCGCCAGCCGCCGGAGACAAGCCCTAGCTCGGCTTCGTGCGGCGTTTTCCGCCTGCACAGATTTGTCGCGCGCGTGTGAGGGAGAAGAGGAAAGGGGAAAAGATAGGTCACGGGGTAATTAAGTTCTCCCTTTATAATCCACTATTCTGTTATGGCTTAAGACCAATTCCTTATAAATTTTTTTACGAAATACTTGCTTGGTCTTTTGGCTAGCTCGTTTCGCTTAAGACTTGGACCGGGTTGGGGGTTTGCGGGTTCGAACCCCAGCCGAAACCCCTTTTTTCTTCTAATTATTTTCTGTTACCAACTATTCTTTAAATACTATTTGTTCCATATACGATTAACAAAACATTTCCACACCAGTTGGTTGGCTAAGTCCGGATTCGGGTCCGGGGTCTTGGGTTCAAAACCCGGCTTCAAAAAATTTTTATTTTTTAAACTTCTTCCTCTTGGTAAAAATACCAAATGAACTCCAAAAATTGTGTAAAAATACTCTATAAATTCCTAAAAATCTCTAGAATTTTTCTAAAGTATTTCTAGATTTTAATGAGGTATTTTAGGGCTCCAAATCATGAAATTTGGGGTGTTACAATTAATGCAATAAGACTAGCATGTAGGTCAACTCGATGACTTGATCTCACAAGTTATGGATATAGAGATATCAAGTTGACACATGGGTATGCATTGGAGAATGTATACTGAATGACCCACCATGAGAAAGTATCATGGATCGTTATATGAGTGTCATATACTTTCTCATGTGGCTATTAGTATGACTACTAGTTCTTGGACCTGAAGTCACCATGGATCCCAACATAAGGAGTTATGTACTTTGGTTTCGTCAAACGTCACCCGTAACTGGGTGGACTATAAAGGCGATTACTGGGTATGTAACGAATTATGCAGAGGGATGTGAGTGATGTAGATGGGATCTATCCCTGTAATATAACGGGAGTGACATCATATTCTTGATAGAGTGAGACCACGAAGTGCATGACCATGCCCAAATGAGTCAATATGAGATATTGAGCTCATTTGATTTAGTGAGTCTACTTGGAGATCAAGATTTAGATTGGTCAGAGGATGACACGGTCTATGCCTCACATTGATCAATCTAGATGTCTAGGATAGAATGACACTTGTCATATATTGTGAGGAGTCACAATTAGTAGTCACAAGGTGATGTTGGATCTCAACATTCTTGTAACTTGGGTAGTAATGATGTGTTGCTAGATACCGCTCATTACTTATGCTCCTAAATGGGTTTAGGGGCATTGCCAACGTTACAAGAACCTATAGGGTCACACACTAAGGACAATTAGATGGAGATTAGGTTCCTATGATGAACCAAGAGGATTAGATTCATGTGATGAATCAAATTGGATTAAGAGTAATCCTAATTGGGCTAATTGAGTTGGACTCAAGTTGATTCATGTGTTCAATGAGTCTAATTTAGATTATGACTCATTGAATCAATTTAATTAAATGAATTAGATTCATTATATTAAATTGGCTTGAATTAGATGGTTGGATTAGATCAACCATGAGAGAGATTAAGTCAAGTTTGCCTTGACTTGAGAGGAAGAGGAAGAGTCAAGTTTGACTTGACTTTATGCCAAATCATTTGTGACTTGGCATTAAGTGGCCAATAATGGTGTTACACATCATCATGTTTAGCACATGTGTGTGCTACCTCATGGAGGTTACAAATCTATTTAATGGCCACATTAAATGAGAATGGGGGTTTCAATTCCCATTGTTGCCGGCCACTTATGGTGTTGAATGAGATTGATTTTTAATTCAAGGGATATTCTTTCCATCTTCTGTTGGAGCAGCAGAGACCGGCAAGAGGGGGGGTGAATTGCTGTAAACAAAAATGAAACTACCCTCCTCGGATTTCAACTCAGAATAAATGCAGTAGTAAAATAATAAAGACAGAAAATAAAAGCAGAAACAGAAGTTTAACCAGGTTACAACCAAGAGGGTTGTTAATCCAGGGTAGTGAAAAGCGCACTAAGAAAATTCTCCTTCTCTAAAGGCGGAGAAGCCTTTTACACTCTAATTGCTCAGAACTACTGCTAGGAATTGCTTACAGATTAATTGCTTGAGTTATTGTTTAATTCCTAGCTCCAGGGGCCTTTATATAGCTCCTGGAAAGTCTATCCCGAGGGTCTAAGGCACCTCCAATAAGGTTCAAGGCGCCTCCAGCTCGGTCAGCGGATAAAACTTTATCCGCAACGCAAACGGTCAAATCTGACCTATTGAAGGCGCCTTCAACAAGGTTGAAGGCGCCTTCATGATGGAGGCGCCTCCAAGCCTGCTGGAGGCGCCTCCAAGCTGGCAGCACTGTTTCCAGCTTGGTTTTTCCAGCTTCCGAAGCTCCAAAGCCAATTCCCGGCCTTCTCCTCGAGCAGTCTTCCGTCCCGGCTTAACGTCCCTCGAACGCCACGCACGCTCTTCACGCCCACAGGAGTACTCTTCCGCTGCTCTCTCGTCCTTCAGACGCACCGAGCCTGTTGGCTCCCTTCCCGTGCTGTCCTTCTCGCTAGCTGCGTCTTCCGCTCGACTTCCTGTGTTCCTAAGCTCCTACACACTCAGACACAGGGATCAAACACAACAGGACCTAACCAACTTGGTTGATCACATCAAAACTACCACGGGGTCCAACAATCTCTCCCTTTTTGATGTGCATTAACCCAAGTTCAAGTTAGGGTTAAAAATAGACATAAACAGTAATTTTAAAGAAAAATTGCTAAACTAACAAGTTAAACATAATTTTTGCAATTAGTAAAATTGCAACAACTTTAAAAATAAAGGAAATTTTTAAATTTGTCTAACTCCCCCTAAACTTGTACTTTTCTCTCCCCCTTTGATCACAGCAAAAATGGGGTCTTAAGTAAAAATATTTTCAAGTAAGATTAAATATTTGAAAAAATTTCAAAGTGAAAAAAAAATTTCTAAGAAAGAAAAATAAATTTTTTAGAATTTTACTGAACAAATCCTAAGTTTTTTAAAAACATTTTCTAAGAAAAAAAATCCTAAGTAAACTTTTTGAATGTTCCCAAAAAATTTCTAAATCAAGTGAATGAACTTTTAGAATTTTCCAGAAGAAAGTTTCTAACCCAGAAAAAATTAAGTTAGAATTTTAAAAAAAAATTCTAAGGAATTTTTGTTTATTTTAACAAATATTTGATAAACTTTCAAAGCATTATTTAATTCTTGTTTAATGCTTTTTCAGAAAGTTAATTAAATATTTTCTTTCAATATTTTAGCTTCCAAGTCGTGGCGAGGCACTAGACCTTCTTGGTTATTGGAGCAACAACCACTTCCTTAGACAAAGCTTCCATAAAGAATTTCAATGTTTACTTTTCTCACTGTAAGCTTTTAATTTTTGAACAATTAATTAAGTACAGATTTTGGAACCCAATAGAGGTTCCTTCCTATAGGATTATTCAAAAATCTAGGGGGTACATAGTTTCTTGGTATTTTCCTAAGTTGACCTTGATGCTTCCTTATATACCAATTTAATTTACCATAAATTCTTATTTTTGACTTTGGAAATTTCTTTAAGCATGCATCATTTTTCAATTTTTCAATTTCTAATTTTAAATTTTTATTTTTTGATTTTAAATTTTCATTTTCCTTTTCTAATTTGTCTAATTCTCTAGAAAGCGATTTAATACATCGAAATGACTAAGACGGGGTTAGATTGCGTACCTTACTTACCTAATCTGGTGACGCTCCCCCTTCACTACTGCTTTCTTCTTCTGATGTTCTTCTCCCTTCGTCGATGCTCATATCTGAGCTGGACGTTTCTTCTAGCTGATGGTTGGCCATCAGTGCTAGTCCTGAGAATTCTTCGACTTCCGATTCGGAGGATGACGAATCATCCCATGTGGCCTTTAGGTTCTTGTTTTTGGAGGGTTCTGGCTTCTTGTATTTTGACTTTTCCCTTTCTCTCTCCTTTCTCTTTAGCTTTGGGCAGTCATCTTTGATGTGCCCCTCTTCGTTGCAGTTATAGCAGCGAACCACCCTCTTCTTTCGATGATGCCTCTGCGATTTAAATATATTAGTACTGAAAAACTTATTGAAGCACCTTACCAGTAGTGCCGCTTCGGATTCATCGACTGAGGCTTCGGAGTCAGAACTGTTCATCTTTGCCTTTAAGGCAATGTTCTGACTTGTCTTCTCTGCTCCGTTGGGTTCTGAAACTCGAGATTTGTGAAGTTCAAAAGTGGAAAATAATTATTCTAAAGTACTTACCTCGAGGTCCTTAGAGATGTAATACGCATCTACTAAGGAAGCCCACTCTGGAGTTCTCAGGAAGGCATTGAGCGCGTATCGGATAGAATCCTGGTTGGTTACCTCTTCTCCAGGTTCGTTAGTTGCGTTATCAACTCCTTGATTCTGGCTTGGAGTTGCGCTACCTTCTCGCCTTGGTTCATCCGGAGGTTCGTTAACTGGTTCCGGAGGATGTTGCGCTTTGCTAGCTTCACTTCGGAAGTACCTTCGTGAAGCTCCAGGAATTTTTCCCAGAGATCTTTCGCTGAGTCGTAGCTTCCGATCCAATTTACCTCCTGCGGCGGTAGAACGCTGAGTAGGTGGAACTCAGCCTTTCCGTTGGCGACAAAATCTTCTTGCTCATTTTTCATCCAGGTATTTTCCTCCTTATCTTTCGGAACTGCATAGCCATATTTCATTATTAACAGAATGTCAAATTCGGTTTTAAAAAATACCTCCATTTTGCACTTCCATGTGGCGAAGTCTCCGTCGAACTTCGGGGGATGAATGTTCGCTCCGGCCATCGTCTTGATCGTAGTGCTTCAGTTGGCGGTTAGTCTTTCTGAGGCGATCAAGCTCTGATACCACTTGTTGGAGCAGCAGAGACCGGCAAGAGGGGGGTGAATTGCTGTAAACAAAAATGAAACTACCCTCCTCGGATTTCAACTCAGAATAAATGCAGTAGTAAAATAATAAAGACAGAAAATAAAAGAAGAAACAGAAGTTTAACCTGGTTACAACCAAGAGGGTTGTTAATCCAGGGCAGTGAAAAGCGCACTAAGAAAAATCTCCTTCTCTGAAGGCAGAGAAGCCTTTTACACTCTAATTACTCAGAACTACAGCTAGGAATTCCTTACAGATTGATTGCTTGAGTTGTAGTATAATTCCTAGCTCTAGGGGCCTTTATATAGCTCCTGGAAAGTCTATCCCGAGGGTCTAAGGCGCATCCAATAAGGTTCAAGGCGCCTCCAGCTCGGTCAGCGGATAAAACTTTATCCGCAACGCAAACGGTCAAATCTGACCTGTTGAAGGCGCCTTCAACAGGGTTGAAGGCGCCTTCATGATGGAGGCACCTCCACGCCTGCTGGAGGCGCCTCCAAGCTAGCAGCACTGTTTCCAACTTGGTTTTTCCAGCTTCCGACGCTCCGAAGCCAATTCTCGGCCTTCTCCTCGAGCATCCTTCCGTCCCGGCTTAACGTCCCTCAAACGCCACGCACGCTCTTCACGCCCACCGGAGTACTCTTCCACAGCTCTCTCGTCCTTCGGACGCACCGAGCCCGTCGGCTCCCTTCCCGTGCCGTCCTTCTCGATAGCTGCATCTTCTGCTCGACTTCCTTTGTTCCTAAGCTCCTGCACACTCAGACACAGGGTTAAAACACAGCAGGACCTAACTAACTTGGTTGATCACATCAAAACTACCACGGGGTCCAACATCTTCTTCCTTGCTCTCTCTTCTTGCTATCCCTCTCCTCCTCTTGCCGTGACTGATCAAGGGTGCTAGCACACCTTTGTTTAGCTTTTCTCCACCCATTTGTTCGTCTGGATACTTCTAGAGGATCGTACACTTGACGATCTCAAGATCCGGCACTTCCTTGGATGAGCGGGATTCGTAAACGGCACGCATCAAGGGTAAAAGGTTTTCTCCTTGTAAATCTTGTTTAGAACTAAGTCTAAGAAACTCGTACTCATAAATTTTTGTTTTATTTTACTTTGCACGGATCCGGTGACGGGGGTTTCGGGGTTTCCGCGACGCGAAAAAGCGGTTTTCGCGCCCGAAAAACCCTACAGTGGTATCAGTGCCATATGCGAAGTCTTGTACGAGTTTATTTTGTATTTTTATGAAAAATAGCAGATCTGTAGTATTATGTATATTTCATATTTTTATAGTTTTTATGGGTATTTTTCTCGTAGAAGCGAAGCACAAGTGTTTTGACACTTGTAGGCTTCGACTACCGAGAAGATTTTTCTGAAATGGAAAGGTTTCGCCCCAAATCTTTTTGGGACAGCGGGCTAAGGCGCTATAGGATCACTAAGGAACACTCACGATGGTTAGATCGCGGGTAGGGGCGCTGCCCCTGGCCCCCCAAGGGGATTCATTCCGCGATTGCGTCCAAAAACCCGCTAAACGGAATCGCCGGGAATTTTACTCATAAAAATTGTAAAAATTATAGTAAAAATTACAGAAAATTATAGAAAATATATAATTTAGAATTATGTAATATTTTGTGATAGTCATAGCCCAAAAAGACACAATCTGATTGGAAATGTGTTGTAATTCATAATACGGCCTGTGTGCCGTCATGTGATGTGCGTGTTGTATATTTGATTCGCGACCTGCGCGTCGTGCCTTTCTCTATTTTTATATTCTTGTTATAAATTAGTTTAGACTCAAATGTAACTCGAGTTTCAAAATTGTAATGTACAAAATTGGAGCCGTGGAAGGTCCACTCGAGACGGAGTTATGAGGAGGGCGCGAGGAACACAAGGTGGCCAAAGGGAGGAGCTTGAGAAGCTGTGTTGACCTTAGGTTGACCATCCGATCTTCTCATTGGCTTGAGAAGATCGTAGTAGGGCCATGACTAATCACAAATAATTTAATTAATTGCTTGAGTGTATGTGATGCATAATTAGTAATTAATTAGTGCCTAGCGATTAGATTAGATCTAAATCGTGTACAAGATGTACCCTCTTGATTAGATTAGATCTCAATCGCGTCAACTCAAATGCCTACCGTGCCGTGATACCTATCACTACCTCGATCACATGTGTTGTTGAATCTGCCAAAGTAGAGCAACACATATTATCTTGGTAGGGTACGGAGGGACAATCTTGGTCCCGCTTATCAACGCATGGGTGAGTGCAACTCAATTAGATTGAGTTACTAGTTAACTCAATTGGATCGAGTTTAACTATAGGCATTTTCCAACGGTTGGAAACTCATCACTTGGTAACTTCTTTTAAAATCTCCTCCACATTGTTTTTAGTTTTCATTGGGACAATGAAAAATTTAAGTCTGGGGGGATGCATTAGATGCATTTGATTTGCTTTGTTTGTTTTTGTTTTTGCTTATGTCTTGCATTGTGTTTTGATTTTTTGTGGCATACATCTTGAGAACATCAAAACTTCACTTATATGCTTTCTTGGATTCAAGTGAAATGTTAGCACGATTATTGTCTTGATTCATGATGTTCGCATGATGCTACTAGTAAACTTTGTGTAGTTCTTTTTTCTATCTTGGGAAGCATTAATAAGCTAAGAATCTTATGGTGATGAGTTTAGTTTTGGTTCAACCTTAAGGATTTTATCTTCACTACACTTGTGCTTGATGCTTGAATAGTTGATGTCATTGAAATAGTCATGATTCATCTTGTTTGCTTAGTACTTGGTTTCCATGGTGATCTCTCAACTTTCATTTTGGTTACTGGATGAGGCTCAAATCATTAAAGCTCATTTGGAAAAATCAAAATATCCCAACATGTGTGCTAAAAGTACATTTATGAATAAGTTTGCACAATGCAAACACTTTAAAAAAAAAAAACACAATAAGGGATATAAAAAATAGTTGTCATGAGTGGAATCTAGCAAGTCACCCCTTTGAGACCGAGTTAGGTTACTGGGGAAATAACTGTTTAGCTTCTCTTGAGATTGAGCACACCTTTGAGACCTTGGGTTAGTTGAGAAATATGAACCAAGTGATTATATACACTTTTATGCATGTTTGGATGCACATCTACTTGTATTTCATTGGCATAATCTATGTTTATTGCACCCTATTTCTTTATAATGTCATACTTCCATTATATTTTGTTCGGAGATCTGCTCTTTGCTTGTTTTGATTGATAGGACGTGATTTGGAGCAAAAACGGATCTTAAATGCAGTTTAGAGCTTTCAGAGTGTCACGGGCATGCAAAAACTAAGTTCTTCCAAGTTATGGCCGTGTGGAGGCCACATGGGCATGTCAAGGCCGTGTACGGGTCATGTTGGGGCCGTGTGAACCTCACACGGCCATATGAACCTCACACGGCCGTGTGAACCTCACACGGCCGTGTGAACCTCACACAACCGTGTGAATCTCACACGGCCATGTGAATCTCACACGGTCGTGTGAAGACCGTGTGAGGTTTTCTACACTGCAGACCAAAAGTAAAATGACCATAACTTTGTGCTCGGTTGGTGTTTTGGGCTGTTCTTTATACTGATATGTAGATAACTTCAAGATCTACAACTTTGATGAAGACTTTAACTGGAGAAAACCCCATCTTGGTGGTCTCAAAGACGTTGCAATGAAACACATCCATTCAAAGCCAAGACACGGGGTGTGCAAGGGCCATGCAAGGGGGTGTGCAAGGGCCATGCAAGGGGGTGTGAGCTCCACACGGCCGTGTGAGGCATATGGCCCATGGCCATGTGAGCCACACAGCCGGGCAATGTTTCCAGAGGAGAAGAATGGCATGGCCGTGTGAATCCACACGGCCGTGTAACTTTGACAGAGAAGGAGAAGAATATGGCCGTGTCCCAGATATGGCCGTGTAAGGGTACCAGAACTAGAGGCAGTGCAGGCTGTGTAGATCTACACGGCCATGCAAGGGGGCAGTGGCAGAGCAGGCCACGATCGTGCCAACCTCACACGGTCGTGTGAGGTTGGCAAAGAAGGAAGTGGTGCAAGCCGTGTGAGCCTCACACGACCGTGCCACGGGGTCGTGTGGTGCCCATACCAAGCCTATAAAAGCGGTTTTCTTCCCCTTTTCTCAGATCTTTGGCTGGTCTTTGGCTTGAGGCTCTTCCCCTTTGCTTGGGGAAGGGTTCTGCCCCTTGGGGGAACCCTAGATCTTCCATCCTTCGTCGATCCGTCCACCTCCGGAGCAAGGATTGCATCCAAGAAGACCAAAGCTACATGGATAAGCTTTCTCTTCTCTTCTCCTTATATTTTGAGTTGTACATTGCTTTATTTCTTGTCTCTTGATTGTAATTCCTTTGCTATGGAGTAGATCTCTAGATCTAGGATGTAGGGAGTATTTGTGATGTGATTGTGATGTAAAACTCTTGTGGATTTGCCATTTTCTTGTTTCTATGATATTGTCTTGTTTGTATCAATTCAATCTTGAATGAATTGTTGTGATGTGGACCTAATTCTCATTTTAGATTGATTGTTTGAATGTCCTATGGATCTTGTAGAGATTATCTCCCACTCGATTTTTCGAGGGAAGCACGCGAAAGGTGCAAGCCCGTGTAAGGACATTTGAGGGATAAGATTTAGGGAAAAATATGATAATTCAAGAGGGTAGGATAGACTTAGGGATTAATCTTTATATCTTATGGGTTGAGAAGTATGATCTTTGTGTTGATTATCCGAGGGATCTTTGTGATAGGAACATGCCCGTGTAAGGACAACATAAGTTCATATCTAATTGATCCCATTTAGGTATAGATTTCAGTCCTAGGTCGGTTGTCTATTGCAAGGGAGAACCGGCGACCTTCTACAAATTATGGACAATTGAGGAATAAGATTTGGTGGATCATTTACATTTCCTAGCATTACAAGGAAACCGAAATCCTAGAATCTATCATTCCTCCAGTCACTACGCTCATTCTTTCCCTCTTTACTCTTTTTCTTTTCTCTTCTATTTCGTATCCTAACATTTGTAAACCACTTTTTGATTGTCTAGATAATTCGTCGTGCGAAGTTAACTAGTGCTTAATCAACAGTCCCTATGGATACGATAATCTTTTATATTACTTGCGACATTTCCGTACACTTGCGGAGAGACAACATTTGATGAGATGGAAGATAGTTTGAATAGTTATTTGTTGGAATTCGCTACACTTTTTGATGAAGAGTTGGATGTAACTAATGATGCCCATTTCTAGCAGGAAGGTTCTGCTCCAGTAATCAAAGAGTATGAAGGAGTTTGCATGATGGAGTTGGAACATGAAAAAGAGCTTCCATCTACCTTGCATCCACCAAAACTGGAGTTAAAGGTTCTTCCAAACCATTTAAAGTATGCTTACTTGAGGAAAGACAAATAGCTACCAGTAATCATCTCCAAGGATCTTGAGCCCAGACAAGAAGAGAGATTGTTAGATGTTTTAAGGCATAATCAAAAAGCAATTGGTTGGACTTTGGCATATTTGACTGGAATTAGTTCTGCTATTTTCACACATAGGATTTTATTGGAGGAAGATGCTAAACCTGTACGACAACCACAAAGGAGACTAAACCCACTTATTCTTGATGTAGTTAAGAAAGAGGTTGTGAAGTTGCTACAAGCTGGGATTATCTATCATATTTCGGACAATAAGTGGGTAAGTCCAGTGCAGGTGGTGCCTAAGAAGTCAGGAGTCACTGTCATAGAAAACAAAGAGAATGAATTAATTCCCATAAGGGTACAGAATAGTCGGAGAATGTGCATTGATTATAGAAGGCTCAATCAATTGATAAGGAAGGATCATTTTCCATTGCCTTTTATTGATCAGATGTTGGAGAGGTTGGCGGGGAAGACACATTATTGTTTTTTAGATGGTTAGTCAGGTTATTTCCAGATTTGCATAGCACCGAAAGATCAGGAGAAGACTACTTTCACATGTCCCTTTAGAACTTTTGCTTATAGGAGAATGTCATTTGAGTTATGTAATGCTCTAGGTACATTTCAGAGGTGTATGGTAAGTATTTTTGCTGATCTTTTGGAGCACTGTATGGAAGTATTTATGGATTATTTCATTGTTTATGGATGTTCTTTTGATGCATGTTTAGACAGTCTATCCTGAGTTTTGCAAAGATGTGTGGATAAAAAATTGGTGTTAAACTTTGAAAAATGTCACTTCATGGTCAGGCATGGCATAGTATTTGGTCATATTGTTTCTGAAAAAGGTATTGAAGTGGATCCGACTAAGATTAATGCCATAATTTCTTTATCCTATCCCACATGCGTGCGGGAAGTTCGATCTTTCCTGGGACATGCAGGTTTTTATAGAAGATTCATTAGAGACGTTAGTGCTATTGCTTTAACTTTATCGTGATTGTTGCAAAAAGATGTGGAGTTTGTTTTTGATGAAAAATGCAAGGAACCTTTTAGTAAACTTAGGGAAGCACTTACTTCATCCCCTATTATGCGTTCTCCTGATTAGTTATTGCCTTTTGAACTTATGTGTGACGCTTCTAATTTTACAGTTGGAGCAGTTTTGGCTCGAAGGGTTGAGGGGGCGTCGCATGTTATTAGTTATGCATCAAAGACATTGGATTCTGCTCAAAGCAACTACACAACGACTGAAAAAGAGCTTCTAGCAATTGTTTTTGCTTTGGATAAGTTTCAGTCTTATCTTCTTTGTTCTCACATTATTGTTTTTTCGGATCATGCAGCTCTTAAGTTTCTCCTTAAGAAGGTGGATGCAAAGCCTCGATTGATTAGATGGATGCTCTTACTTCAAGAATTTGATATTGAGATCCGAGATAGAAGTGGGAAGGAAAACTTGGTGGCGGATCACTTGAGTAGAATCGAAAATGAGGGAGATATTGCACCGATTGTTGATTCATTCCCTGATGAGCAATTTTTTCAGTTGCAAGGTAGATTGCCATGGTATGCTGATCTTGTTAATTACTTGGTTGCTAATGTTTTTCCTTCACATTTTTCAAAAGCTCAACGTGATAAACTTAAGAGTTATGCAAAGTATTATGTGTGGGACGATCCTTACCTTTGGAAATTTGGTAGTGATCAAGTAATTAGGAGATGTGTATCTGATGACGAATTTCATTCTATACTTTCTTTTTGTCATCCCCTTGCATATGTGGGGGACATTTTGGTCCTCAACGTACGGTTAGGAAAGTTTTGGATTCAGGACTGTATTGGCCTACTTTATTTAGGGATGCTTTTGAATTTTATAGAACTTGTGAGCGTTGTCAAAAGATGGGGAGCCTAGGGCAAAAGCATGAGATGGTCCAACAACCAATTTTATTTTGAGATTTTCGATGTATGGAGAATTGATTTTATGGGACCTTTTCCCATTTCATTTGGTTTTGCTTATATCTTATTAGCTGTTGATTATGTATCAGAGTGGGTGGAGGCTATTCCCACCAGGACTAATGATTCTTCTGTTGTTGTGAGATTTGTCAGGTATCAATTATTTTGTAGGTTTGGATTGCCTAGGGTTATTATCAGTGACCAAGGATCTCATTTTTGTAACAGGCATATGAAGGCACTCATGAGTAGGTATGGTGTGATTCATAGGGTATATACTCCTTATCATCCACAAACGAATGGTCAAGATGAAGTCTCTAATAGGGAGATTAAGCAGATTCTTAGAAAAATAGTTAATCCAGATAGGAAGGATTGGAGCAAGAGACTTGACGATGCATTATGGGCTTACCGGACTGCATATAAAACTCCAGTAGGGATGTCTCCGTATCGTATTGTTTTTGGTAAAGCTTGTCATTTGCCTGTGGAAGTGGAACATAAAGCATATTGGGCAGTGAAGTCATGTAATATGAATTTGGGAGAGGCCGGTGGTGAAAGGAAATTGCAATTACAAGAGCTTGAAGAGCTTAGATTGGAGGCGTATGAGAGCTCTCGAATGTATAAGGATAAAACTAAGGCTTTTCATGATAAGCAGATTTGAGGAAAGAATTCCATGTAGGAGATAAGGTTTTATTGTTTAATTCTAGATTAGCTTGATAGGAGGTAAATTGAAGTCTAGATGGGAAGGACCTTTTGTGTCACTAATATTTTTCCTTATGGTGTTGTTGAGATTCAGGAATTTCCTACAGGGAGAATTTTCAAGGTTAATGGGCATCGTCTCAAGGTGTTCCATGAAGGTGTTGTGGTAGGATGGATAGAGAAATTGGGCTTGGAAGAGACAATCTACTCAACTTAAAAAAAAGGGGAGTGTGTTCTATTTTCTTTTATTAGCATATTATGTTCTTTCTTGTTTGAATTCTATTAATCTTTTCTTTTGCTATTGCTCTGTGGTTTTGGTAGTTTAGTTGTTTTCTATGGGTTCAATAATGATTGCCTCTAACCTCCAATCTATTAATTTCTTTGAGTAATACTGATGATGTGTGAATTTGTAAAGGGGTTTGTTTGTGGTTCATCGATACTCAACTTTTGGCATGACTTGTTAGATAACTTCATTGTTCAATTAGTAAGGTGGTGGATCTTATCTTGAATATTTAAGTTCATTTAATACCTAGTGAGGTCATAGCAGAACTTTTGTCTATTTTCATTTGTGTGATATGTACTTTACATATGGACCTCCAGAATTTGCCGTGTTTCTATTCAAAATTATAGTTGCCATACATAAGCATGGGGATGATTACGGTCTTTTCTTTGGTTTCCTTTCCACAAATCTTTTTAGCTTGTTTTTTTTCTATCTTGTTATTTTTATGCTGATTCCTTTGACTTTCTTTTAATATATTCCTTTTGGTATGCTGGAAATGTCTTAATGAGTTCCTTTATTCGAGATGAACAAAAGTTTAAGTGGGGGGGGGGGGGGGGGGGGGGGGAGAGAGGCGAGTGATTTGTTTGCATTAGAGTTAAATTTGTAGGAAGTTGGAGTGTTCCTTTCTGGATTTTAGAGGTAAGAGCTGAAAGTTAATTTTCAACTTTCAAAACATCATTGTAAGTGGCAGATCTGTGATGCATGATGGTATGAATTTAATTGGTTAAAGAGTGCATTTCTTTGTGGAGTTCTTTGTGGTGTATTCCCAGATTAGTGACAGAATCTGCATGTTATAAGATGGATTCAGATGAGTAATGAAGACTAAAAGAATGTGAGGGGTACGGAAGAGGAGAATGCTCTAAGAGTGTTGTTTCATAACAATTCTTTAAGTTGTTTCTGATCGACATGGTTCTGAGTTAAAAAAATATGCAGAGGTGTTGACTGATGCTGAATTTATTGTAAGGTAGATGTTAAGGCAAGAATTTCAAGTCATGTATTATAGAACATTGGAAGTGTTTCTTTACTAATAGGGTACCATTGAAAACTTTAAGGAGTTTGACTCCTAGGGATATGAATTCTGGAATTGGGGGACAAATGGTAGTCATTGAAGGATTGAAGTGTGGTTTTAAGTTCTGACTAAGGGGTACTAAATCTATTCTGATCAAAAAAAAAAAGTTGTGAATTCTTCAATAGGTAACTTGGTCAGGTGTTTTGTTTGCAGTAAGATGATAGGGTAGTTAAGATTGTTCAATTTTTGGTGAGTTTTGTTTTGTAATTTCTGGAATTATAGTTCTATGCATGATGGAAAAAAATGGGAAGTAAAAATATAACAGGGGAATTTGAGCAGTTGTGAAATACCAGGGGTTGTAGGATTTGGGAGAAAGAAGTTACAAGTGGAGTTTAATTCATTCAGCAAATTAATCTTGATTAAGTCTTATTGACAGTTGGTGTTGTTCAGTAAACTAAATGACAGAACTAGGGTGGATAGAATGCTGGAAGGATATGGATATAGTAGTTTGTATTTGAGAAGTTCTCGAATGAGCAACATAATTGGACCAGGGAGTGTGACTGGTATAGGAATGACAATTTAGATTAATAAAATGGTGAAAGAACTGTAAGGAAATAGGTTGCTAAACACGCAAACGCGCAGTGAAAAAACCTATTTTCTCCAGAAGATCCATGCGAAGGGAAACAAAACTTATACTAAGTTAGATCTAAAAGCATGAAAGATTATACCTTTGTAGCGTGCTCACAGACTCCCGACAGCTTGGATTATAGCACGATCTCGCGTTCGCGCCTCTACGGTATCCACATGAACAAGCGTTCGTTTGTCTCACAAACTCACAAGATAGAGATGAAACCACCTAAGGTTGTGTTAGCAACCTTGAGAAGGTTTCGGCCAAGACGAGAGGAGAGGAAGAGGAAGAAGCCAATGAAGAAGTGCCCAAAATGAAGAGAAAATTGCTTAAGTATTTTCATCCAATGAAAACACTTAATTAGCATTAATGGCCTTAATGAGTATTTACACTCCATTAACGATCACACTTGTAACTCCTCATTTCAAATGAGTGTAACTCCTCATTTCAAATCAATTTCGAAAATTGAATGAAATAAATTATTAAATTTAGAAATTTAATAATTATCTCCATTAATCCTCACTTGAGTCTAACTCAAGTCTCCTCACTTGAGTCTAACTCAAGTCTAATGCACTTGAGTCTAACTCAAGTCTAATGCACTTGAGTTTAACTCAAGTCTAATTCAATAGAGTCTTACTCAATTAATCCTCATGCAATTCAAATTCAATGAATGACTATTTCATTAATTCAAATTGACTCCTTGAGTCTAATTTGGATTGGACTTAATCTAACAATTAGATCCAATTGAGTCCAACTCAATATGTCTAATTCGGATTAGACTTAATCCAATGATTCATCATATGAATCCATCTCCAAATCTACTTGTTCTTTGTGTGCAACCCAATAGGTTCTCGTAACGTTGGCAATGTACCTAAATCAACATTTAGATACATAAGCAATGAGTGGCATCTAGCAAGGCATCATTGCTACCCAAGTGATGAGAAGGTCAAGATCCGACCTAACCTGTCTGTGGTTATTATCTTGTATGACTTTGTCCCTCTATCCTTGATATCTAGGATGATCAATGAGGCATAGATTGTGTCATCCTCTTATCAACCTTTGTGTTTCTTGATCTCTAAGTAGACACACTCAATCAAATAAGCTCAATATCTCATATTGACTCATTTGCGCATGACTATGCTTTCTTGTGTCCTACTAATCAAGGGGCCCACTGATATCACTTCCGTTATATGGAAGGGATAGATCCCATCTACATCACTCACATCCCTCTGCATAATTCATTGCATACCCAATGATCGACTTTATTGTCCACCATATTACAGGTGACGTTTGTCGATACCAAAGTACACAACTCCTTATGTAGGGAATCGTAGTGACTTTAGGTTAAAGGACTATTCATACCAATAGTCATATGAGAATGTTTATGACACTCATATAATGATCCATAAAACATTCTCATGGTGGGTCATTCAGTATATATTCTCTAATATATACTCATGTGTCAACCTGATATCTCATATCCATGACTTGTGAGATCAAGTCATCCGTTGACCTACATGCTAGTCTCAACGCATTAATATTGTCCTTGTATATTAATGCTCGACTAGGAATAGTTAAGAGTAGTGTTCTCTACAATATCTCACTATTAATTCAACCAATTGATATACTGTAGATAAGAACCTACTACCCAAGGACATTATTATATTTATTCAATCGACACTGAACTGAAATAAATATAATAACCAACTTTGCCTTTTTATTTGTAACAACCCAAATTTCCTCATTACGAGTCCTAATAGTACTTAAAAATATTTAGAAATGCTTTAGAAATATTCTAGAGATTTTTAGAAATTTTTAGAGTATTTTTATGCAATTTTCGGAGTTCGTTTGGTATTTTTAGCAAAAGAAACGAATTTAAGACAAAAAGAGGTCGGGCCGAGGATCGAACCAGACACCTCTGGTTAAGCAAAGCCTTAAGTTATTTCGGATGACCAGGAACCCAGCAGGGCCATGCTGATCAAATAAAAGGCAGAAATATTTTAAGTAGTGATACGTAACGGAAATACCCTAGGTATTAAAAAAGGGATAAGTTAAGAAGGGAAGGGGATTAATTTTGGTCGTGACCTAAACCTCTTCCTCATCCCTCTCTTGCACGTGCGGTGGCTTCTCTTGGGCAGAAACAGAGAAGGAGTTAGGGCTTCTCTCCGGCGGCCTGCCAAGGACCCAAATCCGAGAGTCTTCCACGCAATCCCGATCCTCTCGTCGAGGAGAACCTGTTGGCACGAGGAAGGGGCCGAGATTTCAAGTTATCCGAAACCCTAGAAGCCTTCTTCTTTGGTTGTAAGTCCAAGAACGAAGGTAAGCGCTACTCACCTGCAGTAAGGATAGTTTTGAGCTTCGATTTTTCTTTTCTCTACTGCCGGAATATGCTATACCGAATTGAGGTTGTTAGGGATTTAGTTTTCCTTCTTGGCTTTGGAATATGCTGTATAGAGTTGGTTTGTGAGAGTTTTAAGAGTAGTTTCAAGATGTGCCTTCTCCCTTGCATTTCTGTTGTAGTGTGCTTAAAGTTTTTCTGCTTCTCTATAAACGTGTAGGCTTTGAACAAGTTTACATAGTTTTTTCGTTAATGTCAGCAAGCTCAATTTGGTTTGTGCCACAAAAGGGACCCGAATAGCCTTGGGGCTTACTGTGTTGGTTTTGGTTGTACTGTGCATTAGGCATGAACAACCTTAGTTTTGGGAGAATTCGGTAGATCCTTTGTTACTATTTCTATAACGTGCAGTTTAGATCCCTTCCCTGTCTAGTTTAGCAATTTTGTTACAAATTTACTTGGTGAATTCTGAGCAAGAACAGCCACCAATTTCGTATTAACTATAGGTCTTTTGCTAATTTGCAACCAGGCATGAACAGCCTGTAGTAGTAGTGCAGATTTACTGCTTTTGCCGTGCAGAGTTATCATTTTGTTTCTGACCTTGTTTATTGTGAACGGTTTAAAGAAACAAACATTGTATGCAGATTTTTGTTAAGCTTTGTATGCAGATTTTGTTAAGCTTTGTATGTAGATCTTTGTTAAGCTTTGTATGCAGATTTTGTTAAGCTTTGTATGCAGATTTCTGTTAAGCTTTGTATCAGATTTTTGTTAAGCTTTGTATGCAGTTTTAGAATCTGTTTAAGCATTTCAATTTTTGTACGAGGTATTCTTTTTTTATAAGTTTTAACAAGAACAAGTATTTTACTTGAAGAGGCTAGTACCCGACTTCCGAGGTTGTCGTTAAATAAATCCAGGTGACCGGTACCGAGGTCTCGGCCTTGGTAAGACCAAGGTCTTTACCCTTGTAGGACTGGTGGCTCGCTACCTCATTTTTTATTAGGGAGCGTGCAATGGTACTAAGCATGGGCCCAAGAGATTATTATTTTGAAGTATAAAAGTATAAATTTTTGAAAAAATGGAATAAGCTTCCCATAAGTTTAAAAATCAGCAAGTTTAGTTTTCTTCTATTCTAGCATGTTGTTTGGTTTCCTTACTATTATGTGCTATTAGATGAGCATGAGTAGTGTTTCTTTTAAGCATTCAGTTCTTAGATTTCTTCCTGTTCATATGCATATTCAAGTTTTGTGAGTTAGATAGTGCTTACTAAGCATTTTGCTTATAGTTGCCTTTTCCTCTTACTGCAGATAAAGGAAAAGGAAAGCTATAGTGAAGGAAGGAGACAAGGAGGTGTGGATGGATGTGTGATGTCTGGACTATGGAAGCCTTGGGATTTTGCTTAAGAATTCATTAATATTTTGTATTTAGACTGTTGGGATTATTTTTTCATGTTGCTGGATTTGTTCATTGAATAATTTAAGTTTTAGAATTCTTCCTTTTATTTGCTATGCATATTAGTTCCGCTATCTGAGTTGTATTATTGTTGCATGCATGTTCAGATTAATATATAGTTTTAGCATGTTCAGATTAACATATATAGTTTTAGTTGAGAACAAATAATTGAGTAGAATGTATTAGATGAGTTATTTATGTTTTCAGCTATTACTTATTGCATGTTTCGAGTTTGCAAAGAGTTATAAGTATAACTATCAAAATGTGAGCAACACTAGTTAAGAAAAGTTAATAGTCCAGTAACGTCCCATCCTCACAGGCTAGTAGAGTGGAGGGTGGGATGTTTCATTATTTATAATGAAATATGATACAATAATGTGCCCTTTACAATCATCTCATAATTGGTACTAGGGCTAATACTAACAAGAACAAGTATGAAACTTATTAAGTACAATTTCTAGCATAGCTATTCTTTATTTTTCCTTATTGTTCTAGAAATGTTTGTCCAAATTCAATTGACCTCTGTCTCCAGTTATGTTCTTCTTCTTAAAAGAGCCTTTTGACTTGTGTCATGTCATGTCAGAATAGTGGAGAGTTAGAAATAAGGCAAACATATGGTTGTAAAGTGTTAAAGTGGCATAGATAGGAACTCCACTTCAGTGTTAGATTAGGAGAGTGAGAGGGATAAATTCCCAACTGGAAAGAGTGAGTTGATCTTGACTAATTGAGTAATTAAAACTACCTTGCTAGTTGAATTGTGAAGGGTATTGAACTTGAATGTTTTGGTTCGATTCTATGGACATAGATAACTTTCTTTACACTTCTCAATATACTATTGGTAGTATTCGAAGAAAAGAAATAGAACATAGTTGTGAGTCATTTAATTGTCGGGACGGACAAAGATAAGTGTGGGGGATTTTTTGATACTGGTCATTTCACTTCAATTTTTAGTTATATTTTCTAGATTTTCGGTTGCTTATCAAACTTTAATTGTGCTTTTATCCATGATAAATGATTTTAATTGCTCACTGGACTTTGACTAATAATTAGCAAATATGGAGTATTTGCAATTGTTGATGTATCTTTGAAGGTTTATAAGGAAGAATAATTAAAGCTCTACATTAGTATTTGGATTGAATATGAGCCATGGATGAAGTGTTGATCAAGATTTGCAACTTGTGGCAAACGTAGACTGTTGGATGTGTGTTGGAAGGATCTGAACTATGCAACTTAAATCTCAGATCTGAAGAAAGAAAAGGGGGAGTTTTTCTTTTTGGGGATTTCTCAGAAAATGGAGGAGAGGAGGAAGGAGGAAGACCATGACGATTTGAGATGGATATTGTTTCTACCATCGGTAACTTCTACCTGGTGTACTGGCTCCAAATATTGGTCTTGAATTGTTTCTTTCTTCATCTCTCGGCATCTGCGATATTCAACAGGAAGTTATTCAGATTTTAGATCTGAACTGAATCCTTTTTGTTTAGAGTTTACGACATTTCATGAGGTTTAGTGAGTGCTTGGGGGTTCCCAACTCACTAGTTTTCTCTTCTTTTTCTTACTATCAAGCTTTACCGTTTCTTTGTTTGAAGTTTAAAGCTGGAAATATATGGGATTTTGTATGTCGATTTAAGTAACAAATCTAATCTTGTTCCTGATCATGGGAGGATATTAATTGATTGTGGATCCAATATTCTGAATCTTGATTTGTTTTGTTCGAATTTAGTTTTCTTTTTTTATGAGTAGTGTTTGCTGAATCTCTTGTTTTTTTTAATTCGTGATCTGCACAATCATTTCTGTTTCACAGTTAAATGCAATTGATGATTTCTTTTTAGTTAGGAGAAGAGTTTTTGGAGATTGTTCTTATTAGATTACATTAACGAAGGAGAGTGTTAGGAAATGATACGATTGAATGTAGCCAATTGATTAGGTAGTTAGGAATCGACCTTAAAGGAAGATTTCCTATTAATCAATGCAGTAAATCAAATTTAGGGATTTGTCAGCATCATGAAGTCCACGAGAATTGATTCTAGGGTCTACTCTACCAACTTAGTTTGAGAGGGATTTTGGGTATTATTTGGAATTGAAATTTGTATGACACAAGTTTTGGTTATCAAACCACGAGCCCATAATGCGAGTAAACACATAGAGCGCAAGTACCACCTGATACGAGACATCGTAAAGCGCGTAGAAGTTGTTGTTGCCAAGATTGTATCAGCAGATAACCTGGCAGATCCTTTCACTAAGGCCCTTCCGGTGAAAGCTTTTGATCAGCATGTTGAAGGAATGAGAATTAGATGTATGGCAGCATTTAAGGCAACATAGTCTTTTAGTATAAGTGGGAAATTGTTAAAGTGTATACTAAAAGCCTAGCTTTTTGTAAACATTTATTTTGAAATAAAGAATCACATTGGTCAAATGTCTACATTTATATGCTAAATGTATTTGTTCAATTAATTTATATTATAGATAACATGGTGTGTGGTGTCACACACAGAAGATCATGTTATCAGTTCTTTATAAATTATAAATAATAGCTCATAACTAAGATGGATAGGAACAAACCATTGGAATAAGTCATAGTGTAATTTGATATTAGTTTATCTTGACTATAAAATTACACTAGTACACTCTGAGTGTATTGAGCAGGACCATTTAAGGTAATTTCTTTTTATACTGACTGCATAAAAGAATAAGACCTTTGTTATTATGGAAGTGTGTGCTTTTAATCCTGATATAATAACAAGCGTATATATTTAGTATTTATTTCTTTAATTTATCAATGGGTGAGATTTAGTTCGATAAATCAAGAGGCCCGATAATTTGAGAAATAATATTATTTATAGCGTGTGTTGTTGATTATAGAAGAAAACTGTGTCCTAGCAATCGAGGTTGATGATGCCTCCAAGAGGAGCTCATAAGGATTGTCATGTAAACCCTGCAGGTAGACTTAGTCTGACATGACAATAAAGTTGAGTGATACTACTCTTGGAGTTAGATATTAATTAAGTGAGTTGTTAGTAACTCATTTAATTAGTGGACATTCAATATCTTAAATACAGTGAGATTAACACACTCATGATAAGAAAGAGCCCATATAGTAATATGGTATTGGTGCAGTAGTTCAATAATAACTCTTTAGTGGTATGAGTTATTATTGATGAACTCGAGTTAGGTGTTCCGGGCGAACACGGGAAGCTCAAGTTCATTGGGAGACCAAAATCAATTCTTCCTCTCGGTCTCTGTCATAGCCTCTTATTTATAAAGTCTTATATCCACCCAAACCCAACTTCTTACCCACCTTAAGGTGGTCGGCCAAGCCAAGCTTGGAGCCCAAGCTAGGGCTGACCAAACCAAGGCTAGATGGGTTCAAGTGGTGGTCGGCCCTAGTTTGGAGCCCAAGTAGGGTGGCCGACCACATTAGATTAAAAGGAGTTTTAATTTTTAAAATCTTTCCTTATGTGGAAGCCATGGTTTTAAAAAAAGTTTAAAAATTTAAATCTTTCCTTTTATAGCTTTCTACAAAAGATTAAGAGAAAGATTTGATATCTTTCCTTATTTGTAGTTGAAAAGGAAGATTTTAATTTTGGAGAAAACTTTCCTTTTTTGTAACCATCCACATGTTTCAAAAGAGATTTTAATTTATAAAAGTTTCCTTTTATAACCAACTATGAAGGGAATTTTAAAAGTGAAATTTTTATTTTAAAAATTTTCGGAAACAAATAAGGAAGTTTTAATTTTATGTTTAAAACTTTCCTTGTTTGAAGCTTAATGAGGTGGGCGGCCATAGAAAGAATAAAAGGAAATTTTTAATTAAATTTTCCTTTTATTGGAAAAGAAAATAAGGAAGTTTTAATTATGTCTAAAACTTTCCATATTTGTCATGACCAAAGATTATAAAAGAGAGGGAGGGGTTGCCCCATCAGAAAATACATCTATTATTCCTCTCCTCTCTTCCTTGGCGGTGGTTGGCCCTCTTCTTCTCCTATTCTTCTTCCTTGGTGGCTGGTGGCATCTCATCTCTAGGAGTTGTTGGTGGTCAGATCTTGTTAGAGGAAGAAGGAGAGATAGGAGGCATTGTTTCTTAGCATCCCTTGGAGCTTGGTAGATGGCCGAAGTTCTTCATATCTAGGAGATTGTTGGTAGCCGAAACTTGGAAGGAAGAAGAAGGTTTCGGTGGATTCTTATCTCAGTAGATCGTTACCCACACAATGTCGGAGATAAGAAGAGGAATACGACAGAAGATCATGAGTTCTATAAGCTACAAAAGGTATAACTAGATTTGTTTCCGCGTCATAACTAGTTAATCTTTTGTATGGATTTTGAAATACCAAACACAAGAGGCTAACGATTCTAGGTTTCAGATTTATGATTTGATTTTGTGTTTCTTTTGTTTTTCGATCTTGTGATTCCATTGTTCTTAATGGTTAAACCTAGGGTTATTATAAGGAGATTAAATATTGAATTTCATTGAAAGGCTTTGTCTAGGAAGTGGTGGATGATCCCATACCCAAGAAGGCCTAGTGCCTCTCTATGTTTAACCTGGAAGCTGATCTTTGAAATAAATATTTAATCAAATTTGTAACATGGGTAGATTTGGATTAATAATGTTAAGCATCATTTGCAATCCAAGTCTAAACCTCTAAGAACAGATAAGTTGAATTTGGAATCAATAATGTTAAGTTCTGTTTACGATTCCAAATTTAATTTCTAAAGAACATAATAGGTTGTTAGGAAAGGTTCGGGACTTGTACAAAATTTTTGTACAGGGGAACCAGTACGATATTCCGAGTAGCAACCAACAAACACATCCTGCAAAACATACTATAAACATTATAACAGAAGTATTTGACAGTCTCCGGACTATCCGGTTCTGACTTTGGATTTTTGACTAGAAACCCTAGGTCGAACCGACGCCTACTGTTCCCTCAACGGGGAACGCGTCCTCACCTACTCTACTCAGGAGAGTATACTTGTTGCCAATTCGATCCTCCAGATCGACTGGACTTTTGCTCAGTGCTCGAGTCTTCAGGTATTTCCGCTGGAGGTCCACTCCACGACCCACCCAGACTTTCCACCCGATCCGCGACAACAGGATTTTCACCTTGAGTTTCGACTCTAGGTGTATTGCCCGAAAATTCTCAAATTAATTATTAGAAATATTCTATTATTTTTCTAGAATTTTAGGATATTTTTATGGAATTTGTGGAGTAGCAAAAGTAGCAAAAATTAAATAAAAAACATAAAACAGCCTAAGCGGGAATTGAACCCGATACCTATTAGACCCTACGACTTATAGATGACTCTAGTAACCAAGGGGCCCCAGCAGTTGTGTGCTGAAAGAAGAGGAGAGAAATTATATTTATGGGCTAGTTGGGGCGTATTTACCACTTAATATAAATAGGGAATTTAAGAGAGGAGTTATTATTCTTGAACGACACCTCTCCCTCACCCTCACACGCCGCCCTCTCTTTTCCTCACCCTCTCGGCGCCCAAGCCCAAGAGAACTAGGGTTCTATCCCTAGGGTCGTAGGAGCACCCTCTCCGTGAGAAGAACGCGTAGATGTAAGAAGATCGTCGAAGAGATCTTCTTCTCCGGAAACCTAGCGATCGGATTGTAAGGAAACTTAGTGCAGGATGTAAGTAACCCCTCACCTGCAGTATAAGTAGCTAATTGCATGCTCTTATGTCCTTAGCTCGCTCTTATGTTCTTAGTGCAGCCATATACAGAGTTAGAGCACACCAGGTGTTCGATAAAATGCCTAGTACAGTTATATGCTATAGTAGGCGTTTTAATAGTTTGGTTAAATGTCATAGATGCATTTTTAAATAGTATACTTAGTCTTACTTCAGTTGATATGGGACTACGGTCCAATGGATGGGCTTCCATAGTCACCTCTAGGTTCAGATAACCTAGCTCTAGGTTTAGATAACCTAGTAAAAGCAAGATGAGATAAACCAGTTATGAACAGTATTTTACTTTTATCAGTGGCACTGTACTGCACTCTCAGTTGTCCTTGGGTTGGGCTCCCATAGTCGTCCCTAGGTTTAGATAACCTAGTACCCCCTACTAGATTCGGGACTTGCTACCTCAGGCCTAGTTAGGGATGCGCTCATAGCAAGTACAGTTGCCGGGCCCAACAACAGCATGATTATTATTTTTATCTATTTATGAAAATAGTTTTCAAACTTCACAAACCAGATATGTGAATATAGCTCAGCTTCAGTTTAGTTTTCTTGTTGATATAATAAATAGCTTCACGTTCAGTCTTTGATTGCTATGACTTGTATGTCCATATGCCATGTTTTAGCATTTTCAGCATGATCATCAGCATGTATTTCAAATAGCATCCTTTGAAAGCATGATTTCTTTGAATGCATGTTTTTTTGAGGTAGATGGTTCTTACTAAGCTCCCAAGCTTATAGTTTCATTTTCCTTATATTGCATATAAAGGTAAAGGGAAGATGGATTAGCGGAGGCTGGAGGGCAATGCGACAAGATGTGTGTGAGAAGGAACTTGGAATAAAGATTCTTGGAGACTAGCAAGTCTAATGACTTAGTATTTCTTATAGTTTATTTCCTGCACCTTTTGAGTGTCTAAATGTTATGAATCATGAAGGTATGCATTAGGTTATGCTTAGACTTCTAGTTACCTTGATGTTAGTCGGTAAGTTATGAATCATGACCTGTTTAGTAAGAGTTTAGTGTTTATTAGTTGATATATCCATGTTGTACATGAAATTCTGAAATGCAGCAGAAATCAGAGCTCCAATCGATCGGCTGATCGATTGGAGGGTCCCCAATCGATCAGCCGATCGATTGGGAGGTAATCTGTCGCGTACAGAGAGCTGTTGAGTCGATTAGCTGATCGATCGGCCATGGGTCGATCAGCCGATCGATCGGGGATTTAATTTCCGCGAACAGAAAGCCTCTTAAACGATTATCAGATCGATTGGCCAGGATGGATCGATCAGCCGATCGATCCAGAATTGACCCTGTGCACAGTAGCAAGTTGAATCGATCAGTGGATCGATTAGACAACTCCAATCAATCAGCCGATCGATTGGAATTTCTGTATTTAGCTAGAAGTGTCTAATTTCAGTTTTCTGATCAAATAGAACGTTAAGTTTCCTTCTCTAGCATATGTACAACTTCAGAAGTGTATTCTAAGTATAATTTCCAGATTTTATAGTAAATAGCAGAGGGTTTTAATTATTTCAGCTTTTCCGCACCTTGATATTTCGTGATAGCCCAAGAATAGTTTCGCATAATTTAACCCCCGGCCTTACAGCCTAGTTAGTAGAAGGCGGGTCGTTACAGAGTGGTATCAGAGCAAGTTCCATACTTCCTCCACACATTCATCAACATTGAACCTGCAGCTTCCAAGTATGGATATCTCTGACTTTATTTATGCTTCTTGCTTTTATGTTTATAGATAACTAAAGCATGTTCGTAGATGATCGCATCAAATATAATAGTAATAGTTACATAAACATGATTGTATTAGTTATGTATGTCCTCTATTTCTCTAGAAAATGGTACGAGGACGCCCATGAAAAAGGGCACCAGCTATTGTACCCCAGCATGAGGCAGACAGCTCAGTGCCTCCCCCAGACCTTACAGCAGTAGTGGCTCAGTTACAAAAGCAACTAGCTAAACAGCAACAGGAGATAGCCACCCTAAGGGCTAATCAGCAGAACACTCCCACTGCCACTCCGGAACCTAACTTAACAACCCCAGTAGTGATAGAGGTTCCACCAGTCCAACCTATAGCACGAGTAGCCCCATCAGTAGGGGCACGGAGAGCAGCCTATCTGATCTAGTGGCAGAAGATCAAGCCAGAGAACTTCTCAGGCACCAGTGAACCGTGGGATGCCCAAGCCTGGTTCAAAACACTGGAGAGTACGATGGAGCTTCTGGACTGGCCAGAGTTTGAAAAGGTGAAATGCGCCTCATTCTGCCTGACAGGAGACGCACGTATGTGGTGGGAGAGGATTAAAGTGAAGCGCCCAGTGAACCAGATGACATGGGCCGACTTCGAGAGGGAATTCTTTGAGGAATTCTTTCATATGCGAGTCACAAACCGCCACTACGATAAATTTACTGAATTTCGTCAGTGCAACCTTTCAGTTGAGGAGGCCGTGAAGAAATTCACCAGACTGGCTTGTCTATGCCCTGAACTAGTCAGCACTGAAAGAGAATAAGTCCAGTTAATGCTCAAAATGCTAAGGCCAGAAATAGCAATGAACGTGGCCAGCGGCGTTCATAGGCCGCAAACCACTGAAGATCTAGTAAGTAGTGCTCTGATCACCGAGCATTACCAGAACAGCATCAAGCAGCAGAAGCAAGCCTTCTCAGAGTCCAAAGGCTAACGAGGCTCAGGTACTTAGAAACACCAGGGCCACAGCTCTAACTGGAAAGAGAACTCCAGTCACAAATGTAAACCAGGGAGTTACCCAAAAGGAGGACCAGCTAGTAAATAGCCTAGCTATCCCAAGTGTTCTACTTGTGGGAAATTCCATCCCGGAGTTTGTCGCAAGGGCACTCGAGGATGTTTCGAATGTGGCCAGGAAGGGCATGTGGCTAAGCAATGCCTGAACAAGACCAGCTTTCCTCCACCATAGTCGATTCAGTACTGAGACAAACCAGCCTAGTTGCACCAGATACAGGCTGCTTTAGATGGTCCCCACATCAGCCAAGACAGACTAGAAGCCCCCTCAGCCACAACGAACGCGAGGATCTACTCACTCACCAGAGAGGATGTAGCGAATGCCTCGACAGTTGTTATAGGTCAGATTAGTATTTTACAGAAAAATGCAACTGTCTTATTTGATACTAGGGCAACCCATTCTTATATATCCAGGACATTCGTCGAAAAGTTGGCAATATCTCCAGAGGTACTCAGTAGCCAGTTTTTGACAACACTACCTTCAGGAGAAATTATGACATCCATGCACTGGCTCCGAGCGGTGCTAGTCATTATAGCAGACAGAGAGCTTTTTGGTGATCTGATAGTGCTAGACATGGCTGACTACGATGTCATCTTGGGAATGGACTTTCTGATCAAGTACGATGCCTCTATAGAGTGTCGTAAACAGAAAGTTGTATTCCAACCCGAACTAGGAGTGAAGTTTGGGTACATCGGAGAACCAAAGAGAAAGGCCAAGAAGTTTCTCTCAGCTCTGAAAGCGTAGAAACTATTGGATTCAGGATGTACAGGATTCTTAGCACATGAAGTCAGTACTAGTCAGAACAAGGACCAAAATCTAGAAGAGGTCCGAGTTGTATGGGACTACCCAGCAGTCTTCCCTGAGGAGTTACCGGGCCTAACACTAGACAGAGAGATTGAATTTGAGATAGAACTCATCCCCGGTACGAATCCCATCTCCAAAGCACCCTACCGCATGGCTCCAGCCGAACTGAAAGAACTTCAGGAGCAACTACAGGAGCTGCTTGACAAGGATTTCGTACGCCCTAGTCACTCACCATGGGGAGCTCCTGTATTGTTCGTGAAGAAGAAGGACAGGAGCATGCACCTGTGTATAGACTACCAGGCACTAAATCAAGTCACGATTAAGAACATGTATCCTTTTCCCAGGATAGATGACCTGTTTGATCAGCTAAAGGGAGCAGCAGTGTTCTCTAAAATAGACCTCAGATCGGGATATCACCAGGTGAAAGTTAAAGAAGATGACATACCCAAGACAGCTTTCAGGACATTATGAGTTCGTAGTCATGCCCTTTGGCGTGACGAATACTCCAGCTACTTTCATGGACCTCATGAACAGAGTATTCAGAGAATACTTAGATAAGTTTGTTATCATGTTCATCGATGACATTCTTATCTATTCCAGGACTCAGGAGGAACACGCAGAGCACCTGAAGATAGTATTGCAAACCCTTTAGCAGAACCAGCTGTACGCCAAGTTCACGAAATGTGAATTCTGGCTCGATCAGGTATTCTTTCTGGGTCACATCATCTCCAAGGATGGTATCATTGTAGACCCCAGTAAGATAGAGGCTGTGAGTAACTGGAAAAGACCCAAGAACGCCAGTGAAATCAGAAGTTTTCTAGGACTAGCAGGCTACTACAGAAAATTCATAGAGAATTTCTCCAGGATAGCCTCCCCACTGACAGCTCTCACCAGGAAGAATAGAAAATTCCAGTGGACAGAGGATTGTGAGAACAGCTTCATAGAGCTAAAGAGGAGATTGACCAGTGCTCCCATTCTGGCTCTACCAGAAAACACCGATAGCTTTGATATTTACAGCGATGCCTCTAAGTTGGGACTAGGAGCAGTACTGATGCAAGAAGGTAAGGTGATCGCCTATGTCTCCAGACAACTCAAGGACTATGAGAGGAACTATCCTACTCATGACCTTGAGCTTGCAGCAGTTGTCTTCGTACTCAAAATTTGGAGACATTACTTGTATGGAGCTCAGTGCAGAGTGTATACAGATCATCAGAGTCTGAAGTTCTTCTTCACTCAGAAGGATCTGAATATGTGACAGTGTAGATGGCTCGAGCTGGTCAAAGACTATGACATAGACATCCTCTACCACCTAGGAAAGGCCAATAAGGTGGCAGACACACTTAGTAGAAAGTCTAGTGCTACCTTATTATCCCTATCAGCCATGTCACCGCCCCTACAAAAGGAGATTATAGATTTCGGTCTCGAACTAATAGTTGGGCAACTCTCTAATATGACATTAGCATCTACCCTGCTTGGTGACATCCAAACAGCTCAGGGTCAAGACCCTGAAATTCAGAGAATCAAGCAAGGGTTAATAGAATTAGAAAGTGGAGAGTTCAGAGTAGCTAATAGTGGAGTATTATATTTTAGCGACAGGCTATGTGTTCCGGATCAGGAGGAACTACGTAGGAATATCCTAGACGAGGCTCACAGGACTCCTTATGCGATGCATCCTGGTTCCACCAAAATGTACCAAGACCTAAAGAAACGTTTTTGGTGGCCTGGGATGAAAAGAGACATTGCCAGGTATGTTAGTACCTGTCTGACCTGCCAGAGGGTCAAAGCAGAACACCAGAGACCAGCAGGAGTTCTACAGCCTATTCAGATTCTAGAATGGAAGTGGAAGGATATTTCTATGGATTTCATAGTGGGATTACCCAAAATCACGAATGGTTTTGATACCATCTGGGTAATAGTCGACAGATTGACTAAATCAGCCCACTTCTTAGCTATTAGGATATCCTACTCCATGGAACAGCTGACTCAGTTGTATCTCAAGGAGATCGTCAGGCTGCATGGAGTTCCACGGACCATCATTTCAGACAGAGACAGTAGATTCACATCACACTTCTGGGAGTGTGTACAGTCAGCACTGGGCACTAGGTTAAAGTTTAGCACGACCTTCCATCCTCAGACAGATGGTCAGACGGAGCGACTAAATCAGGTACTCGAAGATATGCTCCGAGCATGTGCCCTAGACTTCAAGGGAAGTTGGTGCAAATATCTGTGTTTAGCAGAATTTGCATACAACAATAGCTATCATGCCACTATCGGTATGGCACCCTACGAGGCTTTCTACGGGCGTTGGTGTAGATCTCCAATCTGTTGGTATGAAAGTGGTGAACAGAAAGAACTAGAACTTCAGACAAATCTAGTAGTAGATACCACAGCAGCTATACAGCAGATCCGCTAGAGGATAGAGACAGCTCAGAGTCGCCAGAAAAGCTATGCTGATACACGGCGTCGACCCTTAGAGTTTTTAGTTGGGGATACAGTATTTCTCCGAGTGGCTCCCATGAAGGGAGTAATGCGTTTTGGGAAGAAGGGCAAATTAAGTCCCCGATATGTGGGACCATACCTTATCACTAGAAGAGTTGGCAAGGTAGCATATGAGCTAGAGCTATCCCAGGAGATGTTAGCTATCCCTAACGTATTTCATGTCTCTATGCTGAAGAAACATATCTCAGACGCTATCCAAGTGATTGAGCCTCAGTCGGTACAAGTCCGTGAAGACCTCAGCTATGACAGTCAGCCTATTAGATAATAGACCGAGCAGTTAAGAAATTATGGAATAAGGAGGTACCATTACTAATGGTTATTTGGCAAAATCACACAACAGAAGAGGCAACTTGGGAGACAGAAGATAGTATGAGACAGAAGTACCCAGAGTTGTTCTAAGTTTGAAGATGAACTTTTTATAAGGTATGGGGGATTGTAACGCCCAAAAATTCTCAAATTAATTTTTATAAATATTCTATTATTTTTCTGGAATTTTAGGATATTTTTATGGAATTTTTGGAGTAGCAGAACTAGCAAAAATTAAATAAAAAACATAAAACAGCCTAAGCAGGAATTGAACCCGAGACCTATTAGACCTTATGACTTGTAGATGACTCTAGTAACCAAGGGGCCCCAGCAGGGGTGTGTTGAAAGAAGAGGAGAGAAATTATATTTATGAGCTAGTTGGGGCGTATTTACCACTTAATATAAATAGGGAATTTAAGAGAGGAATTATTATTCATGAACGACACCTCTCCCTCACCCTCACACACCCTCTCTCTTCCTCACCCTCTCGGCGCCCAAGCACAAGAGAACTAGGGTTCTATCCCTAGGGTCGTAGGAGCACCTTCCAGCGACGTCTCCGATACGACGATGTTCCTCTCTGCGAGAAGAACGCGTAGACGTAAGATGATCGTCGAAGAGATCTTCTTCTCTGGAAACCTAGCGATCGGATTATAAGGAAACTTAGCGCAGGATGTAAGTAACCCCTCACCTGCAGTATAAGTAGCTAATTGCATGCTTTTATGTCCTTAGCTCGCTCTTATGTTCTTAGTGTAGCCATATACAGAGTTAGAGCACACCATGTGTTCGATAAAATGCCTAGTACAGTTATATGCTACAGTAGTAGGGATGGCAATTTTCCCCGCGGGTTTGGGGCCCCGCGGGGAAAACCCGAAATGGGGATGGGGATCCCCGATTTTTCGGGGATGGGGCGGGTATGGGAAAACTATCCCCATCCCCGAACCCGCCCCGAATATTATTATTATTAATATTAATAAATACTAATATGAGTTTTTAAAAAAATATTAATAATAGTGTTAATATTAATATTAAAATTTTTGAAAATATTATTAATAATAATATTATTGATATTGATATTAATATTAATATTATTATTAATAATTATTATTAAATAATAATAATAATAATATAAATTAATTTAGAAATGGGGCGGGGATGGGGAATCCCCGAACCCGTGGGTTCGGGTTCGGGGAATCCCCGAACCCGAAAAAATGAAAACGGGGCGGGGATGGGAATGGCAAACCCGGCCCCGCGCCGCCCCGTTGCCATCCCTATACAGTAGGCGTTTTAATAGTTCGGTTAAATGCCATAGATTCATTTTTAAATAGTATACTTAGTCTTGCTTCAGTTGATATGGGACTACGGTCCAATGGGTGGGCTCCCATAGTCGCCTCTAGGTTCAGATAACCTAGCTCTAGGTTCAGATAACCTAGTAAAAGCAAGATGAGATAAACCAGTTATGAACAGTATTTTACTTTTATCTGTGACACTGTACTGGACTCTCAGTTGTCCTTGGGTTGGGCTCCCATAGTCGTCCCTAGGTTTAGATAACCTAGTACCCCAACTAAATTCGGGACTTGCTACCTCGGGCCTAATTCGGGATGCGCGCATAGCAGGTACAGTTGCCGGGCCCAACAACAGCATGATTATTATTTTTATCTATTTATGAAAATAGTTTTCAAACTTCACAAACCAAATATGTGAATACAGCTCAGCTTCAGTTTAGTTTTCTAGTTGATATAATAAATAGCTTCACGTTCAGTCTTTGATTGCTATGACTTGTATGTCCATATGCCATGTTTTAGCATTTTCAGCATGATCATCAGCATGTATTTCAAATAGCATCCTTTGAAAGCATGATTTCTTCGAATGCATGTTTTTGTGAGGTAGATGGTTCTTACTAAGCTCCCAAGCTTATAGTTTCATTTTCCTTATACTGCAGATAAAGGTAAAGGGAAGATGGATTAGCGGAGGCTGGAGGGCAATGCGACAAGATGTGTGTGAGAAGGAACTTGGAATAAAGATTCTTGGAGACTAGCAAGTCTAAAGACTTAGTATTTCTTATAGTTTATTTCCTGCACCTTTTGAGTGTCTAAATGTTATGAATCGTGACGGTATGCATTAGGTTATGCCTAGACTTCTAGTTACCTTCATGTTAGTCGGTAAGTTATGAATCATGACCTGTTTAGTAAGAGTTTAGTGTTTATTAGTTGATATATCCATGTTGTACACGAAATTCTGAAATGCAGCAGAAATCAGAGCTCCAATCGATCGGCTGATCGATTGGAGGGTCCCTAATTGATCAGCCGATCGATTGGAGGGTCCCTAATCGATCAGCCGATCGATTGGGAGGTAATCTGTCACGTACAGAGAGATGTTGAGTCGATTAGCTGATCGATCGGCCATGGGTCGATCAGGCGATCGATCGGGGATTTAATTTCCACGAACAGAAAGCCTCTGAATCGATTATCGTATCGATTGGCCAGGTTAGATCGATCAGCCGATCGATCCAGAATTGACCACAGTAGCACGTTGAATTGATCAGTGGATCGATCAGACAACTCCAATCGATCAACCAATCGATTGGAATGTCTGAATTTAGCTAGAAGTGTCTAATTTCAGTTTTCTGATTAAATAGAAAGTTAAGTTTCCTTCTTTAGCATATGTACAACTTCAGAAGTGTATTCTGAGTATAGCAAAGAGTTTTAATTATTTCAGCTTTTCCGCACCTTGATATTTAGTGATAGCCCAAGAATAGTTTAGCATAATGTAACCCCCGACCTTACAACCTAGTTAGTAGAAGGCGGGTCGTTACACTGGGACTTTTGCCCGAAGACCTTGACCTGCCAAGGCTTTCTGCCTAGGGTTACCACCCCCTAGGACCTAAGGTTATCACCCCTTTGGATTTTCTGCCTGTCTAATCGCAGCTAGGATTTTTGCCTAAGATAGCGTAGGACTTTTCCTGCAAACTCATTCAACCATTGGATCACAAATAACATTAACTTTGAATCCTTTGACATTATCAAAACTCAGGTTCGATCGTCGGATGTTTCCCGCACCAACAATCTCCCCCTTTTTGATTATGGCAACAAAAATTCAAAGTTAAGTAAAAAGACATAAAGAATAAGGAATAATGCTATAAAGAATTTAAGAACAACATAAGCATAATTGAATTTAAATAACAACCAAGCATAAATAAATTTAAGGGAAATGCTCCCCCTTAATAAAGCTCCCCTTTTTAGAATTTTCTAGAATTTTCTTTATACTTGACTTTTAGATTTGAATTTTCTTATACTCTCCCCCTTTGCCATATATCAAAAGACTTTGTGAGGGAAGGAGTAATAAAATGCTATTTGACAACACTTTGCTAAAAAGAATTTTGATTTGTCAACAAATTGATAAAGATTAAGTTTTCGAAAAGCTTACCTATAAGAACTTAACTTTTAAAAATATGAGAAAAGAAACTTTAGTTAAAACTAACTAACTTAGTTTAATAGGAGGTTGAATAAATACTTAAAATATTTTGATAAACACTTAGCTTTTAGAACAAATCTTCTTATAAGACTTTTTAGCTAAGTAAATGAATAGATTAAAAAAAATCAGTACTTAGCTTTAAAAAATCTTTTTTAAAGAAAATGTTTTGCTCAACAACTAACTTTGGAACTTAGTTCACCTTAGTGAAATTTCTTGACTTTGATAGCCCTTCTTCTTTATACAGAGCTTTCTTACCAAGTTGACAAGTTCATCTGTGATTTCATCGTCGTCATCATTTGAGTTCGGTTCTTCTTCTTACTTCGGTTCAGTTTTGTGTCTTGCTTTTGGTTCGCGCGCTCTGCTTGTACCTGCAATCAAAGCTATACCCTTCGCAGACGATTGAGCATTAATTTGTTCATGTAATTCAAATTCAGAAAATAATTCATCAAGTTTAATTAAAGATAAATCCTTGGATACCTTGGAAACATCTACCATGGATGGCCATAAGGTATTCCTCGGAAAGGTATTTAGGGCGTACCTTAGGACGTCGCGGTTCTCCGCTTTCTGTTCGAATGTGTGGAGTCCGTTGAGCAGATCTTGTATATGGGCATGAAGCTGGCTAGTCGTCTCACCTTTCTGTATTTTAATGTTATATAATTTATTAAATAATAAGTCATGCTTACTTACCTTTGTGTCGGACGTGCCCTCGTGCAACTCGATTAGATTTTCCCATAATTCTTTTGCGCTCGAGAATGGGTCGACACGATTTAGCTCCTCTTTCGTTAATACACATTGGAGGGTGTAGGTCGCTTTGGCGCTGACTTCGACCTTTTTTATTATACTTGCGTCCCAGTTCTCACATGAAACTGGTTTTCCCAATCCGTCGAGTGGAAGTGAGATCCCAGTCTTGACGATCATCCACATCTCGTACTGGGTTTGGAGGTATGACTCCATTCGGCCTTTCTAGTAATCGAAATCTTTACCGGTGAAGAGTGGAGGGCGGGCTGTGCTGTAGCCTTTTGATAGGCCATTTGAAAAATTAATCTCGCACACAGAAAGATAAACAACAAAGGTTCCAAGACTAGGTCTTGGATTTAGTAGTGCGGGTTAAAAAAATAAACACGCGAACTCGAGTGGTGTTTCACCAACTTCGAGGAAAAATTCGATTACGAAAACATTAGATCAGAAGGCCGCAATAATACCGATTTCGATCTACTATGAAAAACTGAAAATCACTACAAAAAATGCTTGATCGGTGGTTACACCAAATTGAAGCGACCCCGCTCTGATACCAATTATTGGATCAAAAAGCGCTAGAGGGGGGGTGAATAGCACTCGTGGCTTTCACTTTTCGTTTCAAAAATCTTAGAATAAACACAGTGGAAATCAAAACACAGAGACATAAGCAAACATAGGGATTTACTTGGTTCGGAGCCTGTGGAGACTCCTACTCTAAGGCTAATGCTCGTTGAGTGTTTACTTTAGGCAACAACTATAAGCTCGCAAATATTACAAGAGATTATTACAATAAAACTGTATTGAAAAACTATACTGATAATAAGTAATTGAAACTTCACAGCTTCGGGTCATCGAGGTCTTGTTATAGCTCAGCTGGATCGTCTCGTTAGCAATGCACAGCTAAAGGATTGCTTGAAATGTGTTGTGTTAAGCTGCTAGTCGAGACTGGCTAATATAAGCTGTTGAGGGTGCCTTCAAGGCCCTTAAGGGCGCCTTCATCATCGGCGGATTCGCAGCGCGGATAAACTCCGCTTTGCCCGCTGCTTATCCTCTTGAGGGTGCCTTCGATGTCCTTGAGGGTGCCTCCAAGTCCGTCCTAGGTGGCTCAGCACTCCAGGAGGGTGCCTTTAACTCGACTTGCTATGCACCTTATGCCAAAGTATCCGAGGCGCCTCCAAGATCCATGGAGGCGCCCCGGACACTGTTCATACGGGGATTTAAGGTCTTTTTACGTCCTGCAAGATACATTAGTCCATAAAATATCAACATATCCAACAAAACATACTATAAACATGATAATAGAAGTATTTGACAGTCTCCAGACTATCCGATTCTGACTTTGGATTTTTTATCGGAAATCCTAGGTCGAACCGACGACTACTGTTCCCCCAGTGCGGAACGCATCCTCACCTACTCCACCCAGGAGAGTATACCTGTTGCAAGTTCGATCCTCCAGATCGACTGGACTTTTGCTCAGCTCCTGAGTATTCAGGTTTTTCCGCTGGACGTCTGCTCCATGACTTGCCCAGACTTTCCACACGATCCGCGACACTGAGATTTTCTCCTAGAGTTTCTGACTCTAGGACTTTTGCTCGATGACCTCGACCCACCAAGGCTTTTCGCCTAGGGTTACCACCTCCTACGACCTAGGGTTACCACCCCTAGGGTTTTCTGCCTGCCTAACCGTAGCTAGAACTTTTGCCTAAGATACCTTAGGACTTTTCCTACAAACTCATTCAACCATATTAGATCACAAATAACCTTAACTTTGAATCCTTTGTCATTACCAAAACTCAGGTTCGATCATCAGATGCTTCCTACACCAACTTTTTTCCTTCCTAAATTATTATTTTTTGAATATGGCAAAGTAAATAAGTGGGAGATAAAGGAGATAAAATGCTTTAGTGAATTTTAGTAAGAATATTGCTAAATTTTTCTTTAAAATACTATATTGATTCGATTGTTCTTGGGCCAAAGATTGTTGGTGCAAGGAACACTAGACGATTGAACATGAGTTTTGATTATGACAAAGGGTTTAAAAGTTAAGTGGTCTTATTATCTAACAAGTGTGATTGAGCTTTTAAGAAAGTCCTAAGTGTTCTTAGGTAAAAGTCCTAGTAGATACTAGGGAGGTGGAAAATCTTAGGGGGAGGTAACCCTAGGTCCTAGGGGGTGGTAACTCTTGGTGGAAAGTCTTGATGTGTCGAGCACTTTGGGTGAAATCCTAGAGTCGGGGACTCTATGTGAAAATCCTAGTGGTTGTGGACAAGGTGAAAGTCTAGACGGGTCGTGGAGTGGACGTCTAGCATGAAGACCTGAAGTCTAGGCATTGAGAAAAAGTCCAGTTGATCTGGAGGATCGGTTGGACAAAAGGTAACTCTCTTGAGAGGAGTAGATGAGGACGCATTCCCCGAAGAGGGAACAGTGTGTGTCGGTTCGACCTAGGGTTTCCGGAGGAAATCCAAAAATCAGAACTAGACAGTCCGAAGGCTATCAAAAGTTATATATTACTTTATTATTATTTTCTATTTGTCTAACTCTATTTTATAGGGAAACTAACAATTTGCAGATTGAAGTTTTAGCCTTGATCGGTCGACCGAACCTCCGAGTAGATATATCAGATTTCTAGCTAGTTGATCGGGTTTGACCAAGGGATCAGTCGGCAAACCTCAGGATCGGTTAACCGAACAATGGATATGTGGTGACTGAGATCAGGCAAGATTGATCGGATCAGACCAGATAAGCTAGTGAGAATAGCGAGATCGGTCGACCGATCGAAGACTCATCCGAAGTTGAATCTGGATGGGAAGATAGACCGGTCAGCGTCAAGTCAAAAACTGATCCCAAGATTAGTGGATCTGGATCAAGTCTAACTCGGCTATAAAAGGAGGGTCGACCAACAACTTCAAATAATAGAAAAAAATAATTCCAAGATCAAGAACGAACAACTGCTACTCTCATCTACGCTACTCCAACAATTGATGAACAACTTTTATTTCTATTGTTATTGGTAACTTTATTATATTACAATTTTACTTAATATCTGTACTTATTTTCGAATCTATAGTGATTGCCCAACAAAAGTGATCAACGATTGCAAACCTTGGAGTAGGAGTTGTCACAGGGTCTGAACCAAGTAAAACCAAAGTGTTAGCACTTTTTTTGTTTCTATCTTGTTTCTTTATTTTCACTGCATATATCTCTGATTGAGTTTTTCGAAACGAGGGAAAAAGCCATGAGTTATATTCACCTCCTCTTGCACGCATCGATCCTACATTAACAACATAAGCATAAAACATAATATAAAATTGCATAATGTAATTTTTTAAAGTGCATAAAACATCCTTTCTTGTTCATAACATAAATATAACATAAAAATGAAAAACGCCATTTTTTCTTTTTTGTGACCCAGACACCCTCAACTTTGATCTAAAGTATCTTTCATGAGCAGGAATGCAATGAGTATCAACATCATCAATTTGTCAATGTATTTCCTCTTCATGCACATTTTAGCATGATGTATTTCCTCTTTATGCACATCTTTGGAGGTAGATTATAGTTGACCAACATGATTGGCCAGCAGCTCTATCAACTACTAAGGTTGCTATGAGGATCAGTGCCATCAGTTGCAAGTGCTAGGTGAAGATTTCTTGGCTCTCTTTTGAAGTCGGGCTACATATGATCCACCAACTTTCACGATGGTAAATCAACTAGATAACGTAACTGATCAACAACTCTTGTAAAATTTGCATGCCATGTTAAATTTCTTATGGTCTCTAAATATTTAAACATGCACTTAAATCTTGGTATGGGAGGGAAATACTAAACCACTTTAGCAGGAACACCTTTCTTCTCAACCTTGTTCTTGGTTAGCTTCCACGGTGACAAGCCACATTTAGGGAAACTCGTGCATTTTTTATATTACTTCCTATAAAGAATGCAATGATTGGAACAAGCATGAATCTTTTCACAAGTCAACACAAAACAACTCAACGTCTTTTTTACACCATATATTGAAAATGGTAGATTGTGATTATTTGACAGCATATTCCCAAAATCCAATAGCAGATTTGAAAAATGAGAATTACTAATTCCATGTCTTGCTTTGGTATTGTACAGTTTCACAAGTGCATTTAACTTTGTGTAATGTTGACATTGCTTGTACAATTGTTCCTTTGATTCTTCCAAAAAATTTAGAAACGCTTCAGGATTTTCTATATAGTTATCGTACGTTGCCTCACACATATGAGCGGTTTCAAAGTTGTCATAATCATTATTAATTGGCTCCTAGTTGATACTCTATTTTACTTTATCATCTTTATCAAGCTCATCATGACAAATCTGATTCACATAATTTTGACTAAAATCATGGAAATAAAGATAATTTAAAATGGGCTTAACTGGCCGTTTTTTAAGATTAATATAGGATAATGAATGTCATTGGGGTCAATATTCGAATTCTGTAAAAAATCTCTAATGAACTATTTCACACCCTCCTCATACTGTTTAGACCTTCTATCCAAGTATATCCAGGATTTATTCATTCCAATCTAGAAAAATCCCCAAACATCTAGGTCAAAATTTG
Organism: Zingiber officinale; assembly: GCF_018446385.1. NCBI lineage: Eukaryota > Viridiplantae > Streptophyta > Magnoliopsida > Zingiberales > Zingiberaceae > Zingiber > Zingiber officinale. Next base: position 48,648,059 of record NC_056007.1, on the reverse strand, counting down.
AAGATACTAAAGTAAATAAACAAAAGTCAAAAAATACTACATGTAGTTTAAAATGTAAAATGCATGGAACTTTAATTTGTGAAATCTAATACAAGAAGTAAGAAGAGACAAACCAAAGAGATTGGTGTGTGGTATGAAGAAAAATTTATTAAAATTAACATACTAATTTTTGATGGTATTAAGTTGTTTATAATATGTGTTGGTTAACAAAAGAGTAGTGTCGAGATTTCTTCTTGCTATAAAAGCCATATTCTTCAACATCTCTTCTAATAGAAAGAGTATGGAGTAGCAGTTCTTCTCCTCTATGTTTGGCCCACATTGTGCCATAATCTTATAGAGGCATGATCAACTTTAGCAGCTCTTGGCTGTAGTTACAGAGGCTCTTTACAGTGCTAAGGTTAAGAGTATAAGAGCAGAATGACAAGGTTGAAGAAGAATGGACTCGCAAGTGGTGAATCAACATTTTTTAACAAACAAACAAATAAAACAAAACAAAACAAAAAAGAAGAGATATATATAGGAAGAACATTAATGGCACAACATAGGAAAGAAGGGGTGGAGAGGAAAAAAAACCTAATGTCGGGGGGCTCTTGTTGGGATCTAGTGCGCTAAACACGATTAAGCGCAGCGGAAAAATAACTAGAACCTGTCCAGAAGATCCATGAGAAGGAGAAAACAATCATATACTAATTTTTACATGAGAGGTATACCTTTGTTGTGTGCCCTTTGCAATCCCGACAGTAACTTTTTCTTTGGATGCAGATTTCAACATGATCAAGCGTCCACACCCATACGGTATCCACACGAACACATCCTTTGTTCATCACACGAATGAAGCCTTCGGAGAAGAGCCACCTTCATTGTGCTAGCCACTCATGGAGGTTCGGCCAAGAGCAAAAATATCCCAAGGAGGAAGAAGGAGGAAGAAGAGGGAAGATTAAGAGTCACCATTTTCATCTCTTTTTCATCCCATTCTCATCTAATGAAAAATTCATTCCAAAAAATCTATTTATATTCATCCCTTGAATACCAAGGGTTTTTGTCTCTTTGTATTCCTCTTAATGGGTTGGATTATTATATTGGATTAACCATTAATCCAATAACCCAATAAGTATAACCCATTGAGTCTAACCCATTAATCCAATGTGTCTAATTCGGATTGGACTCAATCTAATGAGTGGGTTCATTTGAGTCTAACTCAATGAGTAACCAAAAAGTCTAATCATCTCATAATTGCCTCTTAGAGCTAATTATTAACAGCTCTCGCCCGTCAGGGAGAAAATGCCAAAGGAGAAGGCTGTCGTTGCATATTGGGGAGAAAACACCGAAGGAGAAGGCTACCGTCAGGGAGAAAACGCGAGGGGTAGCCGTCGCACGACGGGTAGAAAGTGAGAAGGAGAAAAACACGAGAAGATTTTCAACGGAATAAAATTTTACAGAAGGGTTCGGTGAAAAAACCAAATAAACTGGTTCAACTTTTAACCCATTGCACTAATACTAACCCATTTAAATTATTATTTCAACAATTACATAAATAAATTTAAGTTTATAATTTATTACTTGATCGAATATATATTATGGAGTAAAAAGTCAAATAAAATTAGAAGTGAGGTCCACGTTTTTGAACATATGAAGTCTAAAATCATATTTACTGCATTAAATTTATTATCGAAGTTGATTATCATATATTACTTCTCAATTACTAATTGTCAAAGTAAACAGTGGTGAAGTCTATTGCCCATTTTCACATAGTGATAAGATTACACTTAGTGAGTCAGGCTTGTTCATAGTTGTGGTCAGGGTCAACCATGAAAGCAACTAGTTGACACTCTAGGACCTGAACCTGATGCAGAGAATGTAGATTCTTCCATTTCACCAATTGATATCAAGTTAGAAAGTAGGGGTTGGGCTCGTCAATTACCTATTGGAGATCAAAAAGCACTGTCTCAAGAAACATCAATAACAATTAATACCTGTCTCCATCACTACCAATTGGGCAATGGACAAGATGCATATGCTAATACTATCCTAATTAATAAAAGATCAATGTTCTCTATTTCATGAGAGATTCTGACCCATGGACCACTAATACTGGTTAGATAATCTCGAAAGCTCAGTTGGAGACACGACCTGCAATGATGGAAAGTGTTGAGATAGTTACTTAACACTTACGATTAAACAACAATTACATGGGGCAAATTATAGATCATGATCATCAAGGTGTATAGCATCGATCGACAGCTATTTCGTCAAGTTGTGTAATGAGAGTCTTCCCTAATTTTGTGTGTATAGTTCATCATCAAGAATTCCTAAACCTTAAGCTGGGGCAAAACCCAAGATGATACTGAAAATTCATACTTTTCTAGGATTGACATGCTATTTTCGAAGCTTCATGGAAGGCTTTCTAGTATTGCAACTCCTTTGACCCGATGTACCAAGAAATGAGTAGAGTTTTATGGACATATGCTGGTGAGTTGAGCTTCTAGGATCTTAAATGGAAACTAATAGGTCCATCGTTATTAGTAATTTCTTTCTGATGAAGATGAGTGTTTTGAGCCATTGTGAAAATGGAATAACCCTTTTAATCCTTCCAATTGCAAATAACTGAAACATGGAAACGTCTGAACTTGTGTGCCTTTTTGGTTGTGATGGGATTGAATGAAAGAGAATGCAGTTTGACTTCTTGGATGCAATTATTATCTAATTCGTATTGATTAGAAGATGGATTGAATGAAAGAGTGATTTTTATTTGCTTGGGAACAATCACTACAAGTAAAAGTTTGAAATCAAGTTGTCGTTTACTTGTACAATGATTCTAAAATGGATTAAATGAAAGAGAATGATTTTGACTTCTTGGGAGAAATTGCTATTGGTATTATGGATAAAAGCTGAAAGTATGCTATCGCTGATTTGTATATTTATTCTAAGGTTATAATGACAATGTCTTATATTTTATCTTATCTACTAAATCAATCCTGTTAGGGCGTGAAGCATCTAAAATTTGTGTTGTGAAACATCTAAAATTCTTCTCTGTGTTTAATAACCCAAGCAAGAACAAAGGTTGCTTATTATTTCTCCAGGTAGTAGAACTTAGTAGTTTAGTTTTATTTACCTTTTCTGCTATTTCTCTTTTGTTTGTGATCCAAAATAATTGCATTAAACTATACAATGGAAACTAAAAACATGAGAATTGATATTAGATTGTCTAGAAAATATTTAATTCGGATTTTCCAACAAGAGATGTTATAGCTAAATCAAACTATCTGATTTGATTTGGATGCCAATCAATTCAAACAAGTTGTCTGAATCAGAATCAACAAAGAATCATCTTGATTTGGTTCAAAACTAATTTGGACTTATACTGATTGAATTCAAGTACAATTCTCAGTTCAAGAAATTAGGTTAATCAGATGAGTAGAATAACAAGACAACTATTTTGGGTTAGAAAATCCTTGTGTTTTGTCTCTTTAACGTTTACTTGTTGGAGATGTTCAACAATGACTTCTTCCTTACTAGTGTCTTCTCAGCCGATGCCTCCCTCAAGTGGCCACCTTTGTGAACATCTTAGACCAGTGGTGGATGTCAACCATTAGAAATCATTGTCTCTAGAGTTTGGATGTCTTTGTTGGCTTCTTCACATCCTTCAGTTGTCTTCCTCATGCACCCTCAACAACCAGCATCATAACTCTTTACGTTTAAAATATGGATATGATAGGAAAGGGACAAATAATGAGGAATACTAGTGTCCATGATGGCACGGTAGCACTTAGTCAAACAGAGTAGGGAAACACAAGTTAGAGATCACACCTCAAATTCTTAAATAGTGAATTTGTCTCAAGATGACAAACCGATGAAGATGATACTCTCCTATTTGGAGAAAGACTATGTGTTTCTAAAACACATCCGATTAAAGAAGACTTACTCCAGGAAGAGCGTTGATCATGATTCACAGTTCGTCCGGGAGGTACCCACACATGTCAAGTGTTAGCTAGAGCCCTAGATTCAATCATTTGATGATTGTATTTTGGACTTGTTGTATCATATTCTACATAAATAAAGACATTTGGTTTTTGGTTATTATACTTACTTGTATTGGTGTCAAATAAACTAAGTATAATAACGTCCTTGAGTATAAGGTTCTTACCTATATCAATCGGTTAGCTGAACCGATAGTGAGATGATATAGGGAACACTACTCTTAATCATTCCTAGTCGAGTATTAACATTCAGGGACAATGTTAATGCAATAAGACTAGCATATAGGTCAACTCAATGACTTGATCTCACAAGTCATGGATATAGAGATATCAAGTTGACACATGGGTATGCATTAGAGAATGTATACTGAATGACCCGCCATGAGAAAGTATCATGGATCGTTATATGAGTGTCATATACTTTCTCATGTAGATATTAGTATAACTACTAGTCCTTAGACCTGAAGTCACCATGGTTCCCTATATAAGGAGTTATGTACTTTGGTTTCGTCAAACGCCACCCGTAACTGGGTGGACTATAAAAGCGATTACTGGGTATGAAACATATTATGCGGAGGGATGTGAGTGATGTACATGAGATCTATCCCTCCTATATGACGGGAGAGACATCGGTATTCTTGATAGAGTGAGACGACGAATTGCATGACCATGCCCAAATGAGTCAATATGAGATATTGAGCTCATTTGATTTAGTGAGTCTACTTGGAGTTCAAGATTTAGATTGATCAGAGGATGACACGGTCTATGTCTCACATTGAACAATATAGATGTCTAGGATAGAAGGACACTTGTCATATATTGTGAGGAGTCACAATTAGTAGTCACAAGGTGATGTTGGATCTCAACATTCTTGTAACTTGAGTAGTAATGATGTGTTGCTAGATACCGCTCATTACTTATGCTCCTAAATGAGTTTAGGGGCATTGCCAACGTTACAAGAACATATAGGGTCACACACTAAGGACAATTAGATGGAGATTAGGTTCATATGATGAATCAAGAGGATTAGATTCATTTGATGAATCAAATTGGATTAAGAGTAATCATAATTAGGCTAATTGAGTTAGACTCAAGTTGATTCATGTGTTCAATGAGTCTAATTTAGATTATGACTCATTGAATCAATTTAATTAAATGAATTAGATTCATTATATTAAGTTGGCTTGGATCAAATGGTTGGATTAGTTCAACCATGGGAGAGATTTGGTCAAGTTTGACTTGACTTGAGAGGAAGAGGAAGAGTCAAGTTTAACTTGACTATTTGCCACATCATTAGTGATTTGGCATTAGGAGGACTAATGATGATGTGCCACATCATCAAAGTGTTCCACCTCATGGGGGTAACAAAGCCATTCTCTTTAATGGCTACATTTAATGAGAATGGGGGTTACATTTTGGAAATGTGACCGGCCACAATTTTGAATGAATTGGATTCATTTTCATTCAAGTGGCATTATTCCATCTTCTTCCTCAAGTGCTCTCCTCCTTTCTCCCTCTCCTCCTCCTTAGCCGAACCACACAAGGTGCTAGCACACCCTTTTGTGTGGTTTTCTCCACCTACGTGTTCGTGTGGATATTTCTAGAGGAGTGTCTACTTTGACACTCTCGAGATCCGGCACCGTCGAGACGAGCGGGAACGCAAAGGGCACGCAACGAGGGTAATGAATCTTTTCATGTAGATCTAGGAGTAGATCTAGGTAGAAACTCATACTCGTAATTTCGAATGGTTTTTCTTCGCACAGATCCGTTGGCTAGGGAGTGTCGGGGTTTCCGCGACGCGAAAAAGCGATTTTCGCGGCCCGAAAAACCAACAGTGGTATCAGAGCCACGTGTGAAGACGAATACGAGTTTATTTTGGTTTTTATGAAAAATAAACATTCTGTGAATTTCTGTAATTTTAAGTTTTTAATGGTTTTTATGAGTATTTTTCTCGTAGAAGCGAAGCACAAGTGTTTCGACACTTGTAGGCTTCGACTACCGAGAAGAATTTTCCAAAACGGCCAAGTTTAGCCCCAAAAATTTTTGGGACAGCGGGCTAAGGTGCTGTTAGATTGCAAAGGAGCCCTCGCGATGGTTAGATCGCGAGTAGGGGCGCTGCCCCTGGCCCCGTAAGGGGATTCGTTCCGCGATTGCGCTCGAAAACCGCTAAACGGAACCGTCGGGAAATTGTACTCGTAAAAATTGTAAAAAAAATTATAGAAAAAATTACAGAAAATTATAAAAATATATAATTTTGAATTATATATTATTTTTGTGATAGTCATGGCCCAAAGACCCAATTCGATTGAATAATTTGTGTTGTAATTTATAATACGGCCTACGTGTCGTCATGTGTTTGTGTGTGCTGTATTTGATACACGACCTGCACGTCGTGCCTACCTATTTATATTCGGGTTGTAAATTAGATTTAGACTCGAATGTAACTCGAGTTTCAAAATGTAATGTAAATTTTGAAGTCGTGGAAGGTCCACTCAAGACGGAGTTACGAGGAAGGTGCTAGCAACACAATGTGGTCAAAAGGAAGGCGCTTGAGAAGCTGTTGACCTTAGGTTGACCATCCGATCTTCTCATTGGCTTGAGAAGATCGTAGTAGGGTCATGACATAATCACAAAATTATTTAATTAATTACTTTTGTGTGTATGTGATGCATGCTAGTTAATTAACTAATTAATTAGTGCCTAACGATTAGATTAGATCTAAGTCGTGCACATGATGCACCCTTCGATTAGATTAGATCTATCGAGTATATGATACGCATCATCGTTTAGATTAGATCTAAATCGCGACAACTCGTAATGCCTACCATGTCGTGATACCTACCACTACCTCGATCGCATGTTGTTGTTGAATCTGCCAAAGCAGAGCAACACATACTATCTTGGTAGGGTACGGAGGGACAATCTTGGTCCCGCTTATCAACGCATGGGTGAGTACAACTCAATTAGATTGAGTAACTAGTTAACTCAATTGGATCGAATTTAACTATAGGCATTATCCAATGGTTAGTAGATAGGTCAAAATCACGTGTATATTAACTCTTGGGCGTATTAGCCAAAGCTAACTCGAGTTTTAATATAAATGCGGATTTTGATCGTATAAACAAGAGTTGCATAGAGATGTAATTGGTAATTAGTTACCTACCGATCATACTAAGTTTTGGGCGTATTAGCCAAAGCTAACTCAAGGGTTAGTATGATGTGGATCTTTTCCCACATGAATTATAGAATTCACTGGGAGCATCATTTAGTTAAAGGCCTAATTAAATGATTAAAAGAATAAGATATTTATTTCTGCATTTATTTCTGTTGTAGAATTTCCATGACGTCAAACACAAACAACTTCTCTCTGCATTCTGTCCTTAAGAAGGACAAGCTCAACGGAGCAAATTTCCTGGACTGGTACAGGAACCTGAGAATAGTTCTCACCCAAGAACGTAAAACTGTACGTTCTGGAGCAGCCCATTCCGGAGGCTCCTCCTGCCACTGCCACGCGAGCAGACCGAGATGCTTACAAGAAGCATCAAGATGACGCATTAGATGTGTCCTGTCTTATGCTCGCGACCATGAACTCTGAGCTTTAGAAGCAACATGAGTTGATGGGCGCTTACGATATAGTTGAACATCTTTGTCACCTATATCAAGGACAAGCAAGGCACTGGAAGAGAAATTCCAAAGAATACCTGGAAGATCTTAAGAAGAAGAGAAATAAGATTTCTACTTCAGGTATACATGTTATAGAAGTCAACCTCTCTATTTCTTCATCGTGGGTATTAGATACCGGATATGCTTCGCACATTTGTACTAATGTATAAGCGCTGAGAAATAGCAGAGCATTGACGAAGGGTGAGATAGACCTACGAGAAGGCAATGGAGCACGGGTTGCTGCTGTTGCTATAGGAACTTATCATCTATCTCTGCCCTCTGCGCTTGTACTAGAATTAGATGATTGTTGTTATGTGCCTGCATTAACTAAGAACATTATATCAGTTTCTTGTTTGGACAAGAAAGGTTTCTTGTTTACAATAAAGAACAAATGTTGTTCCGTCTATTTAAACGATATGTTCTATTGTAGTGCACCTCTGATAAACGGACTCTATATTCTAGACCTTGAGAGCCCTATCTATAACATAAATACCAAGAGATTCAAGTCAAATGACATGAACTAAACCTACCTCTGGCACTGTCGCTTAGGTCATATAAATGACAAACGCTTATCCTAGCTCCATAAGAATGGTTTGCTGGACTCATTTGATTTTGAATCTTATGAGACGTGCGAGTCATGCCTACTAGGCAAGATGACCAAGACTCCCTTTAGTGGGCACAGTGAGAGAGCGACTGATTTGTTAGGACTCATACATAGTGATGTATGTTGCCCTTTCAATGTCACTGCTAGAGGCGATTATAGGTACTTCATCACATTTACTGATGACTTCAGTAGATATGGTTATGTGTACTTGATGACACATAAGTCTGAATCATTTGAAAATTTTAAAGAATTCAAGAATGAAGTACAGAACCAGCCAGGCAAGAGTATTAAGATACTTCGATCCGATCGAGGTGGAGAATACCTTAGCCATGAGTTCCGTGACTATCTAGCTGAGTGTGGGATTTTATCCCAACTCACTCCTCCTGGAACACCATAGTGGAATGGTGTATTCAAAAGGAGGAATCGTACCCTATTAGATATGGTACGGTCTATGATGAGTCACACAGATCTTCTGACATTCCTTTGGGGCTATGCTCTCGACATGACAGCTTTTATACTCAATCGAGTTCCATCCAAGGTCGTGATAAAGACACCATATAGGATATGGACTGGGAGAGATGCCTAGGTGTCTTTTATGCGGATTTGGGGTTGTGAGGCTTACGTTCGATGTCAAGTCTCAGACAAGTTAGGACCCAAATCCGACAAGTGCTACTTTATTGGATATCCCAAGGAAACTAAGGGATATTACTTCTACATTCCCAGTCAGCACAAGGTAGTTGTGGCAAAGACTGAGGTCTTTCTAGAAAGGGACTTGGTTTCTAGAAAGACTAGTAGGAGTACGTTCGATCTTGAATAAGTTCAAGATGCGGACCATAGCACTGAAGCCTCGATGGAAGTTGAACTGGAACCACAAAGTGTTGTGGATGATGTTGTTCCACAAGGAGTTGAGGAACAACAACCAGTTCAAGTAGACATACCTCTTCGTAGGTCTGATAGGGTACGTCGTCAGCCTGAGAGATACTCATTTCTCTTGTCTGACCATGATGACGTTGTGCTTATAGAGGATGAGCCTACCACCTATCAGGAAGCTGTGATGAGACCAGATTCCGAGAAATGGCAAGAGGCCATGAGATCCGAGATGGAATCCATGTACACCAACCAAGTTTGGACTTTGGTTGATCAACCTGAAGGGGTAAAACCCATTGGGTGTAAGTGGGTCTTTAAAAGAAAGACTGACATGGATGGACTTATTAATTAGGGTCGCTTAGTAGCTAAAGGTTTCAAGCAGATTCATGGTATTGACTATGATGAAACCTTTTCTCTAGTAGCGATGTTTAAGTCCATTCGGATCATGCTTGCTAATGCAGCTTACCACGATTACGAGATCTGGCAGATGGATGTCAAAACCGCATTTCTGAATGGAAACCTACTCGAGGATGTGTACATGACACAACTTGAGGGTTTTGTAGATCCAAAGCATACTAGCAGAGTATGCAAGCTACATATGTCCATTTATGGACTAAAGCAAGTTTCTCGGAGCTGGAATCTTCGATTCGATGATGCAATCAAACAGTTTGGTTTCATCAAAAATGAAGATGAACCTTGTGTCTACAAGAAGGTTGTAGGGGATATAGTTGTTGTAACGCCCGCCCCTTTACTACACCTGCCTAGTGAGGGCGGGGTTACTTTCTTACTTTAACTTAGCATACATAAACATACATACAGCGAAAACATATCTATATTTTTTTTCTTTTCTAATCATACTAAGCATATGAGCATGAAATAACATGGTTCAACTTAAATAGTCATAGTATTCATTTTTAACACATGCATAGGAAATCATAAAAGACATCACATAACATAACATATTATTCTAAGTTCACTCCAGCAGCTCATTTTATTTCTTTAGCTAAGTCACCATCACACATCTCTTGCCCCTTCCTGTTGCTCCTCTAGTTTATCCATCCTTTACCTTTATATGTGGTACAAGGAAAAGTATCTGTAAGCACTCAAGGCTTAGTGAGATCCTTTCCTACTCACAAAAACCAACATATCATATAAAATTCATCATATCATACATCATAGAATAAAGAACGCTCATATCGTCATATAACTAAAAACATGTCATATCATGGCATGAATTTCAATAATATCGTAACATAAAGTAACAACATGTTATGGCATAAATCTTATCATTGTATAAGTAACATCATATCATAGCATAAATCATATCATAGCCTAAGTAATCATCATATCATAAGTGAAAGCATCATGACATTTCTTTTCATAACATCAAGGCATCATATCATAACATAACTGTAAGCATCATATCATAAGCATGGATGCAAGATGTTCTTTAAAACATGGGAAATGTCATGTGCAATATGCTTTTCAAAACATGGTTTATGTCATGTGTGAGATGTCTTAAAATAGTATCATATAGTACTTGAAAATAATATCAACATGAAGGGGCCCGGCTTAGTACCACATACATACATAATGCGCGCATCCTAAGTAGACCAAAGGTAGTTAGTCTTGAACCTACTAGGAAATTAGGCCCGTAGCTCGGCCTAGGGGCACATAAGGAGCCCACCCTTTACTAGGCCCGTAATTCGACCTAGGGGCGCATAAGGAGCCCACCCTTTTGGTACAAGCCATTCAAAGTAAAATACATATCATATCATATCTCTATCATTTCATAACATATAACATATCTTATTCATGTCATTTATAGCCTATCATGTTCATGTCATTCATAGAATATCATGTTCATGTCATTCATAGCATATCAGATTCATGTCATTCATAGCATATCATGTTCATGTCATTCATAGCATATCATGTTCATGTCATTCATAGCGTATCATGTTCATGTCATTCATAGCATATCATGTTCATGTCATTCATAAGGTATGCATAAATGGGCACATAGCCATGCATACTTGGGCACATAGCCATCATACTTGTCTTGGGCACATAGCCATCATATTTGGGCATATAGCCATGGTATCATTCTCATGCATGGTTCATAAGCATACTTAAACGAGCAATATAATATATCATGAAAGAAAAAAGAAAAACATAATCATGCATGGATCATAAGTTAACTTCTCCCAATTCATATCATGGCAAGGAAAGTACACATTGAGTCATAACTTAGTCTAATTTCTCAACCCACTAAGGGTGGCCGAAACATGCATAGACTCAATTAGGTTTCATGAAATCATACAAGCATATAATGTAACTCCCCGCACCTCCTGCTAAGGTGACGGGGGTTACTTACCATACTTAACAACTTAATAACTTATTACAACGGAAGTCTTACTTGTAAATTTTTGAAACATAGAGTCCATATGTCATACTTAACATTATTTCAAGACATATAGAGTAACATGATAAAATGTCATGGAGATATAACGTAGTAATATAAACTAGGCATAATTCCTATTAAATAAAAGTAGGTCTTTTTCTTCTTTAGCCAGTCACTGCCACACACATCCTGCCAGCCCCTCCTGCTGCTCTCCTAGTTCATCCATCCTTTGCCCTTATCTGTGGTACAAGAAAGTAAGCTGTGAGCACTCATGGCTCAGTAAGTTCCTTTCCTAGTCACAAAAACCGTATAGCATGTCGACAATCATAAAGCATACATCATAGCATAAGGTATCATGGCATAACATACATGATCATCATACATGTCATAAGCATCATCATAGATATCATGGCATAATCATGGCATAAACACAAGGTAGCATGGCATATCATAAACATGATCATCATAATTATCATGGCATATTGCTAAGGTATATGCAGGGTGAACTCTTAAACATACATCATGAAACATGTGCATCATGTCTTTTTAAAATGTATAACATAGATACTTAAACATAATCTCAATCATAAGAGGGGATCCCGGCTTGTTCCACGTACATAAATGCGAGCGTCCTAGTAGGTCCAAGGTAGCAAGTCTTGAACCCTACAAGGCATACATATACTAGGCCCGTTTCTTAGTCCATCGACCTAGGGGCACTTAGGAGCCCATCCCTAACGAGGCCCGTTTCTTAGTCCATCGACCCCGGGGCACTTATGGAGCCCACCCTTGGTACAAGCCTTAAAAGTAAAATAGCATGTCATATCTACATAGTCCATATCACTCATGTCATAGTCATGTCATGAAGAGTGCTCTTGATCCCACTTATAGGGAAGCAACTCTTTTAGGCATAGCTTAAAGTATGTATATTTGAGCACACAGCATATCATGATTTTGAGCACACAGCATATCATGAACACATGCATAATTAAGCATACAACCTATCATGAGTTTAAGCACACGGCATATCATGAATTTGAGCACATAACATATCATGAGTTTAGGCACATAGTATATCATGAATTTGAGCACACAGCATATCATGAAGTTAAGCACATAGCATATTCTAAAATTGAGCACACAGCATATCATGAAAATAAGCCCATAGCATATCATGGAATTTTGCACACAGCATATCATGAAAGTAAGCACATAGCATATCATGAAATTTAGCACACAGCATATCATGAAATTTAGCACACAGCATATCATGAACTTAAGTACATAGCATATCATGAAATTGGACCTAACATACATAAATAAACATCACAGCATGTCATACTCTTAACATATCATAAAGCATTGCATGTGAAGTTCATGAGAGAACCTAATTAGGTCTCTAACCCTAGTAACAAGGAGTGGCCGAAACATGTAGAAATAGCTTGGGTTATCAAGCAACAAAACAACCATGTGAACCCTAAACATTTATCATTTCTTAGAACATAAGGAACATCTTAAGCATGTTAGGTATAGGTTCCAAGTTTTCTAGGTTCCTTTTCATAACATGGCCGAAACCCATTAAGCCTTTATTTTGGGTTATAAACATCATACAAGCATGAAAAACCCTAACAATTGTCACATCATATTTCATAAGAAACAACTTGAGCATGTTTGATTTAGGTTCTAAGTTCTCTAAGCCTTTAACCCCAACATGGCCGAAACCCTAGCAACATGTTTCTAGGTTACAAGTAACATAAAAATGTTGAACTTCATACCAATATCCCAATACATATCATGAGAAGCACCATAAGTACTTTTAGTCTAAGTTTCAAGCTTCTTAAGCTTTTTAACCTAATGTGGCCGAATCTTGTTAAGCATGGGAATTAGGTTTCTAGTGGCATAATAGCATGAAGACCATAAGAATTTTCCTAGCATTCATTTCAAGGAATATCATGGACCACTTAGTTTAGAATTTGAGCATCCTAGGTCAAAGAAACAAGTGTGGCCGAAAGTTATAGAAGAAGAATTCAAGTTTCAAGCAACATAAGAACATTAGTTTACTTCATATTTTTTCATCAAGAAGATCATAAGTATCTTAGACTTGATTTAAACTTTCCTAGGGTTCAAGTCTCAACATGGCCGAATCATCATATGCAACAAAAAAACATAGTTCAACTTAACCTAAGATCATGACATGCCATATTAGCTTCATATCTTGTCTTATGAAAATCATAGCATGCTAAATTTTAGGTTTAAAGCCCTTCTAGGCCCTCAACTCTATCATGGCCGAAAGTTCATGAAGATGGAATCAAGTTTAAATTAACATACAAGTGGGAAAAACATTAACAACACCATCTACCATAAGGTACATATCATAAGGACAAGAGAGCATGCTTTGGTTTAGGTCTAGAGTTCTTCTAGTTCTTTTGTTCTTTCTTGGCCGAAAGTCTAAGCCCATAAACTTATGTTCTAACCAAACATTCTAGCATGAAAATATTAGTTTAACCCCCTTACCATCAGATACATATCATAGGAAACATCATGAACATACCTAGTTGGTTTTCAAGTTCTTAAAACCTTTTTTTTTTTTTTTGTTTTGTTTTTGTTTTGGCCGAAACCCTCATGAAACAAACATAGGTTTTTCTAGCAATATATTTACATGACAATCATATAGCTATTGTACCACAGGTGAGGGGAACTTACATCCTTTCGCTTGTGGTTTTTCTTAAGGAGAAGAATATCCTAGGAGCTAAGAAATGAAGGAGCTTCCTCTTCTTGTGTCTCCTTTGGTTTCCTTTGCTTGGAAGGGCTAGAACTTGAAGATTTCTTCTCGAAAATTAGTTTTCTTGGAGAAGAAACTTGACTTAGTGTTCGGATCAAGGAGAGGGAAGACCTCTTAGTCTCGGTGAAGAAGAGAAAAGGAGGAAGGAGGAGGAAGAAGGATAAAATGATAGATTTACTTTCTCATTTTTCTATTTATTCACCATGAGGGGAATTTATGCCTTCATTTATTCCCTTTCTTAACTCTCCCATGTCTTTTCCCTTGGTTCTCACGAGAATGAGAAGAGGGAGAAGTGAGGAAGGCACTTGCCTTCTTCTTGTTCCTTCTCTTAACCAAGAGGAAGGAGAGGTAAACAAATTTGGTTTTCTCTTGCTTCTTGCTTTATTTTCTTTTTCTCTCCTTTAACTAACATTTTTATCTCTTCCTATCCATATGTTACTCTCTATCCTAGTGGTGATCATGCCATAAATCTTTCTCCATTATTTGTGGGAGGTTCAAGGTTCAATCCTTGACCTTCTCCTCTTACCATATTATTATATATCATTTTTTTTTATCTTCTCTCCTTCTCTTATTCTTTCTTTTTTTTGTATTTCTAAGTTCTAGTGGAAATAATTTCTCATGTACTCATAAAAATTCGTGGGTGTTACAGTACCCCATACCTCATAGAAAGTTCGTCCTCGAACTTAGAATAACGATGTCAAGTGGTGCCGGACTTCCTACTGAGTGCATCGGCTACCTTGTTCACTTTTCCCGGATGATAAAAGATTTCACAATCATAGTCCTTGACTAGCTCGAGCCATCTGCGTTGTCTCATATTTAGGTCTTTCTGCGTGAAGAAATACTTCAGGCTCTGATGGTCTATATAAATTTTGCACTGGGTTCCATATAAATAATGCCTTCATGTTTTTAGTGCGAAGACCACCACTGCTAGTTCTAAATCATGAACGGGATAATTCCTTTAATGCACTTTGAGTTGTCTAGAGGCATAGGCGATGACTTTGCCCTCTTGCATGAGTACAGCTCCAAGTCCTAGTAAGGAAGCATCGCTATACATATCAAAGCCCTTGTTACTTTCTGGAAGAGTGAGGATCGGAGCACTGGTCAGTCTCCGTTTCAATTCCGTAAAACTTTTCTCACAGTCATCCGTCCATTCGTACTTTTTGTTTTTCTTGGTAAGACACGTCATAGGGGCTGCAATTTTTGAAAAATCTTCTACAAACTTCCTGTAGTAGCCTGCTAATCCCAGAAAACTTCTGATTTCGCTGGCATTCTTTGGTCTGTCCCAGTTACTTACGGATTCGATCTTGCTTGGGTCTACCATGACTCCATCTTTGGAGATGACATGACCCAGGAATACTACTCGATCTAGCCAGAACTCGCACTTGGAGAATTTTGCATACAGTTATTTTTCTCGGAGAATCTGTAGTACAATATTCAGATGTTCAGCATGTTCCTCCTGGGTTCTTGAGTAGATGAGGATATCGTCAATGAAGACTATCACACATTTATCAAGATATGCTGCAAATACCAAATTCATCAAATCCATGAATACAGCAGGGGCATTTGGTACTCCGAAGGGTATAACCACGAACTCATAGTGTCCGTATCTTGTTCGGAAGGCCGTCTTCGGTGCTGGTTCGTATTTTGCATTAATGGTGGTGCTGTGAGCTGGAAGAGTTCGAAGCAGGA
Source organism: Zingiber officinale (assembly GCF_018446385.1). Taxonomy (NCBI): domain Eukaryota; kingdom Viridiplantae; phylum Streptophyta; class Magnoliopsida; order Zingiberales; family Zingiberaceae; genus Zingiber; species Zingiber officinale. The sequence continues at coordinate 48,632,076 of NC_056007.1, read as the reverse complement.
CACAGTAGCTGATTCTACGACAGAGGCCGAGTATATTGCTGCATCAGAGGCAGCAAAGGAGGCAGTTTAGATTCGCAAGTTCATCACTGAACTTGGGGTGATTCCTAGCATTGCTGACCCTATTGAGCTCTATTGTGACAACAATGGAGCTATAGCACAGGCGAAGGAACCTCGCTCACACCAGCGGACCAAACACATACTACGGCGCTTCCATCTCATTCGAGAGATCATCGAGAGAGGAGATGTGAAGATTTGCAGAGTACCTACAGAGGCTAACATCGCAGATCCCTTGACCAAGGCTTTGCCACAGAGGAAGCATGATGGTCACACTAGGTCATCGGGGCTTAGAGCCTACACTGATTGGCACTAGTACTAGTGGGAGATTGTTAGCTAGAGCCCTAGAGCTAATCATTTGATGATTGTATTTTGGACTTGTTGTATCATATTCTATATAAACAAAGCCATTTTGGTTTTTGGTTATTATACTTACTTGTATTGGTGCCAAATAAACTAAGTATAATAACGTCCTTGAGTAGAAGGTTATTACCTATATCAATCGGTTAGCTGAACCGATAGTGAGATGATATAGGGAACACTACTCTTAATCATTCCTAGTCGAGTATTAACATTCAGGGATAATGTTAATGCAATAAGAATAGCATGTAGGTCAACTCGATGACTTGATCTCACAAGTCATGGATATAGAGATATCAAATTGACACATGGGTATGCATTAGAGAATGTATACTGAATGACCCGCCATGAGAAAGTATCATGGATTGCTATATGAGTGTCATATACTTTCTCATGTGACTATTAGTATGACTACTAGTCCTTAGACCTGAAGTCACCAAGGTTCCCTACATAAGGAGTTATGTACTTTGGTTTCGTCAAACGTCACCCGTAATTGGGTGGACTATAAAGGCGATTACTGGGTATGTAACAAATTATGTGGAGGGATGTGAGTGATGTAGATGAGATCTATCCCTCCTATATGACGGGAGAGACATTGGTATTCTTGATAGAGTGAGACCATGAAGTGCATGGCCAAGCCCAAATGAGTCAATATGAGATATTGAGCTCATTTGATTTAGTGAGTCTACTTGGAGTTCAAGATTTAGATTGATCAGAGGATGACACGGTCTATGTCTCACATTGATCAATCTAGATGTCTAGGATAGAAGGACACTTGTCATATATTATGAGGAGTCACAATTAGTAGTCACAATTAGTAGTCACAAGGTGATGTTGGATCTCAACATTCTTGTAACTTGGGTAGTAATGATGTGTTGCTAGATACCGCTCATTACTTATACTCCTAAATGGGTTTAGGGGCATTGCCAACGTTACAAGAACCTATAGGGTCACACACTAAGGACAATTAGATGGAGATTAGGTTCGTATGATGAACCAAGAGGATTAGATTCATTTGATGAATCAAATTGGATTAAGAGTAATCCTAATTGGGCTAATTGAGTTAGACTCAAGTTGATTCATGTGTTCAATGAGTCTAATTTAGATTATGACTCATTGAATCAATTTAATTAAATGAATTAGATTCATTATATTAAGTTGACTTGAATCAAATGGTTGGATTAGATCAACCATGGGAGAGATTTGGTCAAGTTTGACTTGACTTGAGAGGAAGAGGAAGAGTCAAGTTTGACTTGACTATTTGCCACATCATTAGTGATTTGGCATTAGGAGGACTAATGATGATGTGCCACATCATCAAAGTGTTCCACCTCATGGGGGATACAAAGTCATTCTCTTTAATGGCTACATTTAATGAGAATGGGGGTTACATTTTGGAAATGTGGCCGGCCACAATTTTGAAAGAATTGGATTCATTTTCATTCAAGTGGCATTATTCCATCTTCTTCCTCAAGTGCTCTCCTCCTTTCTCCCTCTCCTCCTCCTTGGCCGAACCACACAAGGTGCTAGCACACCCTTTTGTGTGGTTTTCTCCACCTACGTGTTCGTGTGGATACTTCTAGAGGAGTGTCTACTTTGACACTCTCGAGATCCGGCACCGTCGAGACGAGCGGGAACGCAAAGGGCACGCAACGAGGGTAATGAATCTTTTCATGTAGATCTAGGAGTAGATCTAGGTAGAAACTCGTACTCACAATTTCGAATGGTTTTTCTTCACATGGATCCGGTGCTAGGGAGTTTCGGGGTTTCTGCGACGCGAAAAAGTGGTTTTCGTGGCCCGAAAAACCAACATCAAGAATGATATCGTGAACTGTACAACTTGATGTTTGGGGTGTTAATGAGTGAAAGAAGAACACTAGAGACAAGAAAATTGCATCAAAAGACTTTGGTACTCAAATGAAATTAGGAATACATCACTATGGACTTTATAGTGTAATTATCCAAAATCTAGAAAGGGCATGACTAGATTCGGGTGATCGTTGATTGTAACCAAGTCTGCCCATTCCCTATGGATTCGTAAGACTGACTTTTGGAGCGCTTGGTTGAGCTTCTATAATGAGCCATGCGTATAAGACTTATTTTAGTGCAGCATTTCAGACAAACACACTGACAAATGGGACACACCATTTACACACTAGATGACTTACTTCAAGCATATATGATAGACATCAAAGATAGCTGCATGACCATTTATATCTAGTAGATTTTTAATGATGTATTAGCTTTGAATGTAAAAGACATATCATTAGTGTTTCATTTGTAAAATTGGCTCAAATGTTCATTAGATGAATACAAATTATGTATTTGCATTTTGAGTGATGAATGAATTGTGATGATTTCTAAATTTTAAATTTGGATTGTATATTTTAAAAAAATAATTGTACGATGTTGATAACTATATGTAACTGCAGCGCACTTTGCATGCTACGAATGCTCTTAATCGCAGCTTGTGGTGCGCGCTATGAATGCTCTTAACTGTAGCATGTAGCGCGCGCTATGAATGCCCTTAATCACAGCGTGTAGTGCGTGCTATGAATGCTCTTAACTGCAGCGTGCGTTGTGCGCTGCGAATACTCTTAACTGCAGTGTGTAGTGCGCACTGTCGATGCCTTATGACTTTCAACAGCTTACAGTTGTGCAGCATTCGATGCGCGCCGCGGATAGCATAATGCGTGCCACGAAAAGACAAATTTGTTGTAGTGTAATAATAAGGTAGATACAAATCAAAGAGTAGCGGACGCACATTGGGATCGTAACCTATAGAATAGTGATTATCTATCTTAATAGTAGATTATCATGTTGTTTTATAAGGGATTCTTACTCCCTAACTCTTAGAAACTTTTAAAGATACTAGAAGAAATTAGTACAGTAACATATTGCCAATGTTATCTATTAGATGAAGATATTTTTAGTGTTAAACGTTAAGTAGAAATTTTAGTAAAAAATTTTTATTAGTGGAGGAGAATATTATTGATACGGATTATGACGGATGGACCCAGAAGGTAATGTAGAAGTCAATGTCAAGATGACATGGCAATTCTACTCCAAAAGGGGTAACATCCCCCTCCTTTAGCTAGGATTAGTTGTCTAGTGTTAAGGTTCTTAGGGTGACCAGACCAGGGTTTAAGTTGATAGGAGAAAGATGGTCATCCCTTAGGTCAAGTGAATCAAGGAATTTATTATCTTAAGGGTGGTCAGACCTTGGGGTGGTCAAGATTAAGGTCCACCAGCCTTACGAATTGGCCGGAATGACTGACTCGCTCTATAGCAGACCAACTATAAAGGGTGCATGTGTATCCACCCAATCTTAAAGTCGGGCGCATGTATGCTCTGATCATATAAATATATGACCATACAAATATCCTGGTGGGAAATGACACAGTGTGACTGCATCTCTCTTAATAACCATTTATATGCCCAGGCTGATAGAAGAAAGATCAGATCTGTAGCATTTATCCTTATATTTCCACCAAGTCAAGATCCCAGTAAAGTAAGGTTATTTATTATTTCTCAAGTAGATTGCCAACTTAACTAAAGCAATACATCATTTTTTGAACAAATGTCTTTGAGTTATGCAAAATATAATAGAGTGGCTTAATGATTGAGAACACAACTGAACATTCTCACAGAGCGACCGGCTTAAAAACCGACCGGAATATACTTAGCAGACAATATTCTAATAAGGTGACCGGCTAAAATGTACTTAGCGAATATCAATATAACGAGAAGGTTAGATTAAAGGTCGACTAAGATACATATAGTATAAGGAACTAGGGCGCTAAACATGCAAAAGCGCAGTAGAAAACATCTAGTTCCTTTCCAGAAGATCCATGCGAAAGGAAACCATATACTAGTACTAATTTTTATACATGAGAAATTTATACCTTTGTTGCATGTCCTTCACAATCCCGACAGCAACATTTCTTTAGATGCGAATCTTAGCGCGATCAAGTGGCCACACATCTATGGTATCCACACGAACAAGTCTCGTTTGCCTCACAAACTCACCAAGTGGAGAATGAAACAACCAAAGGTTATGATAGCAGCCCTTCTTGGAAGTTTCGGCCAAGTGGAAGAGAGGAGGAGGAAGAAGAGAAAGAACACCAACAACTCATCATGAAAATGAATCCAAAAACTCCCTTTTATAGATTCATGAAATTGCCTCATGCCTTAATGTCAATTGCCTTGATTGACATTAATATTTGTCTTCATCCAATGAATCCAATGCATCCTATGCATGAGCAATTCAAATGGTTCACTCTTCATCCAATGAATCCATTGTATCCAATGTATGCAATGCATGAGCAATTCAAATTGTTCACTCTTCATCTAATGCATCCAATGCATGAGTAATTCAAGTTGTACACTCCTCTTTCTTCATGAATTCAAATTCATAAAATCATATAATGAGTCCAACTCATTAATCATCAAATATGAAATCATATAATGAGTCTAACCCATTAATCATCAATCCAATTTATTCAATGAGTCTAATTTGAATTGGACTCAATCCAATAGTTGGATTTAATTGAGGCTTACTCAATGAGTCCAATTTGAATTAGACTTAATCCAATGATTCATCATATGAATCCATCTCCATTGACTTGTTATTTGTATGTGACCCAATAGATTCTCGTAACGTTGGCAATGTATCCAAATCAACATTTGAATACATAAGCAATGAGTGACATCTAGCAAGGCATCATTGCTACCCAAGTGACGAGAATATCGAGATCCCACTTAACCTTTCCGTGGCTATTATCTTGTATGACTCAATCCTTCTATCCTCGATATCTAGATTGATCAATGAGGGATAGACCGTGTCATCCTCTTATCAATCTTTATGTCTCTTGATCTCTAAGTAGACATACTCAATTAAATAAGCTCAATATCACATATTGACTCATTTAAGCATGACCATGCATTCTTGTGTCCTACTAATCAAGGGGCTCATATATATCGCTTCCATCATATGGAAGGGATAGATCCCATCTACATCACTCACATCCCTCCCCATAACTTATTCTATACCTAGTGATCGACTTTATGGTCCACCCTATTATGGGCGACATTTGTCGATACCAAAGTATACAACTTTTTATGTAGGGAACCGTAGTGACTTTAGGTCAAAGAACTATTCATACTAATAGTCACATGAGAATATTTATGACACTCATATAATCATCTATGAAACATTCTTATGGCGGGTCATTCAGTATATATTCTCTAATATATACTCATGTGTCAACCTGATATCTCATATCCATGACTTGTGAGATTAAGTCATCCGTTGACCCACATGCTAGTCTCAATGCATTAATATTGTCCTTGCATATTAATGCTTGAGTAGGAATAGTTAAAAGTAGTGTTCTATGTATATCTACAATATCTCACTATCAATTCATCCAATTGATATGTTGTAGATTAGAACCTCCTACTCTAGGACATTATTATACTTATTCATTTGGCACTGAATTGAAGTAAATTTAATAACCAACTTTGCCTTTATTAATAATGAAATATGATATAAAAGGAGCCCTTTACAACCATCTCATAATTGGTACTAGGGCTAATACTAACAATCTCCCACTAGCACTAGTGCTAATCACTGAAATATCTAATAACTAGAGACCTAGTATGACCATCTTACTTCCTCTGTGCCAAAGCCTTGGTAAAGGGATTCGTAATGTTGGCATCGATCGATACTCTACATATATTCACATCTCCTCTATCGATGATCTCTCGAATGAGATGGAATCAATGTAGTATATGTTTAGATCTTTGATGAGAGCGAGGTTCCTTAACCTGTGCATGTTAGAGTGTATACTAAAACTCTAACTTTTTGTAAACATTTATTTTGAAATAAGAATCACATTGGTAAAATATCTACATTTATGTTAATTGTAGTTACCCATTTAATTTATATTGTAGATAACATGGTGTGAGGAGACACACAGAAGTTCATGTTATCAGTTCTTTATAAATTATAAATAGTAGCTCACAACCAAGATGGAATGAGAAAAATTATTGGAGTGGTTGTAGTATAATTTGGTATTAGTTTATCTTGACTATAAAATTACACTAGTAAACTATGAGTGTATTGAGCAGAACCATTTGAGATAGTTTCTTATTATACTGACTATATAAAAGAACAAAACCTCTGTTATTATGGAAGTGCATACTCTTAATCATGATATAATAATAAGCACGTATACTTAATATTTATTTATTTAATTTATCAAAGGGTGTGATTTAGTTCGTTAAATCAATAGACCTGAGAAGTTGAGAAATGATATCATTTATATGGTGTGTTGTTGATTATAGAATGAAACTGTGTCCTAGTAATCTAGGTTGATATTGTCCCCATGAGGAGCTCATAAGGATTGTCATGTAAACCCTGCAGGTGGACTTAGTTCGACATGAAAATAAGGTTGAGTGATACTACTCTTGGAGCTAGATATTAATTAAGTGAGTTGTCAGTAACTCATTTAATTAGTGGACATTCAATATCTTAAACACAAGGAGACTAATGCACTCATGATAAGAAGGAACCCATATTGTAATATGGGATTGATGCGGTAGTGCAATAATAACTCTTTAGTGGCATGAGTTATTATTGATGAACTTGAGTTGGGTGCTCGGGGCGAACACAGGAAGCCCAAGCTTATTGGAAGACCAAAACCAATTCCTCCTCTTGGTCCCTATTGTAGCCTCTTATTTATAAAGCCTTATATCCACTTAGAGCGAAGCTTCTTACCCATCTCTTTGTGGCCGGCCAAGCCAAAGGATGGAGCCAAGATCAATGGTCGGCTAAGCTTAGAGCCCAAGCAAGGTGGCCGACCACACATTAAATAAAAGGTTGATTATAAATTTTAAAATCTTTCCTTATGTGGAAGCCATGATTTTAAAAGAGAATTTTAAATTTTAAAATCTTTCCTTTTATAGTTTCTACAAAGGATTAAGAGAAAGATTTGATATCTTTCCTTATTTGTAGTTAAAAGGAAGGTTTTAATTTTTGATAAAACTTTCCTTTTTTGTAACCATCCACATGTTTTAAAAGAGAGATTTTAATTTATAAAATTTTCCTTTTATAACTAAGAAGGGATTTAAAAGAGAAATTTTTTATTAAAATTTCTCACCGAAAACAAATATGGAAGTTTTAATATTGTGTTTAAAACTTTCCTTATTTGGAGCACATGAATATGGCCGACCATGACAAGTTTAAAAGGAAGTTTTTATTTTTTGTTTTAAAAATTTCCTTTTAAGTCATTGGCAAGGAATATAAGGAAGTTTTAATTATGTTTAAAACTTTCCTTTTTTGCCAAGACCAAGGATTATAAAAGAGAAGGAGGGGGTGCATCACCCTATAACACATCTTCTATTCTTCTCTTCAAATTCCTTGGTGGACGACCCTATTCTTTCTCTTCTCTCCTTTTGTTTTCTCTCTTGGAGGTTGGCGGCATCAATTATGGGAGATATCTTGGCGGCCGATTGATTGAAGGAGAAGAAGAAGAGAAGGAAGCTCTCTTGTCTAGCATCCCTTGGAGGTTAGTTGGTGGCCGGATCTTGGAAGCAAAGGAAGAAGCTTGGGTGGATTTCCTCTTGGAAGATCGTCGCCCACACGACGTCCAAGAGAAGGAGAGGAATACAATAGAAGATCAAGAGGTCTATAAGCTACAAAAGGTATAACTAGTTATTAGTTTCCGCATCATAACTAGTTCATCTTTTATATAGATCTTGAAAAACCAAACACAAGAGGTTATCGATTTTTAGTTATCATTTTTGTTATCGATTTTATTTTTTGATTTCATGTTTCGATAATGTGTTTCTATTGAGGTCTCTATAGTTATAACTAGTTTACTGTAAGAAGTTAATTATCTAATTTCTTTGTGAGACTTTGTCTAGGAAGTGGTGGATGATCTCATACCCAAGAAGGCCTAGTGTCTCACCATGTTTAACCTCAAAGCCGATCTTTGAAATAGATATTTGATAACTTCTGTAATATGGTTTAACTTAGGAAGATCACATCGGTTGAACTTGGAGTAAGAATGTTATGTTTCATTCCCAATCCAAGTTTAAATTCTAAAGGAAAATTTGGATTAATAATGTTAAGCATCGTTTGCAATCCAAATTTAACTTTAGTAGAGCACATGGGTAGCTAGGATAGTTCTATACTTGTACAAATTTTTATACAGGGGAACTTGGATGATACTCTGAGTAGCAACCAATAATTGGTATCAGAGCTAGGTTATACCTCTGTATGTTTGGCTTTTAGTTTAATTATGCACATGTCATACATATTTTAGGTAGGATAATAGTAGGATATGCAAATAGATTGAGTCTATGGTTGTAGGCTCCAACTATTATGGTCTATTGTGATTGTGTGTGATTTGACCCTTGAACATGTCAAGGATATTTTATGTGTGTGCATGATTGTACTTATTAAATACAACAGGAGCTGTATTAGATTTAGGATTTTACATTTTGTTCAATCTAGACTTTATGTACATTCCTTTGTAGGATATAGGATCAATATATGTAAAATTTTATTTTTATTGTGGATCATATCCTTGCGAGGCATGGTGCTATTTTAGGACCAGAGGCGTAGCAGAAAAGGATGCTCGATGGATGCGGCGACATGAGCCCTAGGGCTGACGGCTAGTTTTGACGACTGCTAGGGCTGGCAGCACATAGAGGATAGTGATGGAAGAGGCCATAATAGTTGGAAAATTATTTTTCCATATTTATTGATTTTATTTGTTGTGATGTGTGTGTGTGTGCATGTTAAAATCCTCATCTTAAATAACTAAGTGGGAGAGGGATTTATAAATAAATTCCATGGTCTCCATTACTGGTTTGTATGTGATGCAAACAAACTTGCGCGTTGGCTCTGAGTGCCTTCCTCCACATCAGATGAGTTTGTTTGTGGATCACTAGATCAAACTTCCTTTATGGATGATTATAGAAAATTATTTAGGAGCGTGTGATCTTCTCCATCTGAACGGGCATAATCCTTTGTAATTGACTAAGTATCAAGTAATGGTATACACTTAGGTGCATTTAATAGTATCCTCCCCATTGGAGTCATTGCTATTATTTGTGTGACCGAAGGAATAACAACTATTAATTTTATTTGTCATAAAGTTAGGTTGACAAGAATAAACTTAATGGGTAAAACCTCCTCTTACAAATATTTGAATTTGTATACGTTCACACTATCGTGGCATAAAAAATTCACGGTGTTTTGAGGTGTTGATGAATTTAAATAATATTGTTTGAGGACACAATATTATTCTAAATTCTAAAGTTTTGACCAAAACTTATTTTGTTATTCTTAGGATGACTTTCAACCCACTAGCTATTATTCTGAAAGAGAACTATAACGCCCACCCTTCCCCTACTGATAGCAAGGGCGGCGCTACGCGAACATACATACATGCATATGCAATCATTGTAGCGGAAGAAAATTAAAACTTAATCCTATAAACAAACTAGGTGAACATGCCAGCATTCATGCATATAAAATTGAATTTACTATCTATTACTTGAAACATGATACATGCTTATTTAACTAGAGTATAAGGCGTACTAAATAAGAGGGAAACTAAACATATATATTGTTCTCTAGAGTTCATGATAACTAACAATTCTCTAATTAAACAAGTGCTTAACATTTCAATGTTTCATGGAAACAAGAGAAAGTATAAGTTCACTTTAAGTATAAACTATCCAAACAAGTCCAAATTAATATCAAGTAGCAACCATCAAAAGTAGTAAGAAAAGAAATAGTTCACATGCAAAAGCTTAAAACATATATAAGTCTTGGAACACAAAAATAGATCTCTTCTATCATGCCACTGCCACACACATCTTTGCTTTTCCTGCAACTCCCTTTAGTTTAGCCATTCTTTACCCTTTTCTACAGTACAAGGAAATTTAAAACTATAAGCACATAGGCTTAGTAAGTGTAACACCCACGAAATATTTAAGCTATACATATGGGTATTCTATTTTAGAATAAAAGGGAAATGAAAATAGAACCAAAAAGAAATAAAAAGAGAGAGGAGTTAAGGTTTGAACCTTGAATCTCTCACAATAGATAAGGATAAATTTGTGTATGATAACCACTAGAGACATGAATGATATATGAATAGCAAAGAATGGGAATTGTAGTTAAAAGCAAGATTATGATTAAGTAAGGGAGCAAGAGAAAATCAAGTAGTTTTCCTCCTCTTCCTCTTGGTTAAGAGAAGAAGCAAGCAAAAGGACAAATTGCCTTTTTCTTCCTCTTACCATTTTCATGGGAATGAAGAGGGTAAAGGAATAGAGGGGTCAAGGGGATGAATTGAGACATTCTCCTTTCCTTTCTTCCTCATTAAGGATAAATAGGAATAAGAGAAGAGAAGGGGAAGAAATGTTGGCTACTTCTTCCTCCTTCTTCTTCCTCCTCCTTCTTTTTCCTTATTCCTCCACCGAGACCTAGAGCTCCTCCCTCTCCCATTTTCGGATCCAAGTTAAGTTTTCTCCCTAAGAAAAATAATTCACAAGAAGGAGTCCTCAAGATCTACTTCTTACAAGCAAGAGAAGAAAAGGGAGAACTAGGAAGAGAAGCTTCTTCTTCCTCTTCACAAGAGTCCTTCTTTTAAGAAAAACTAAGCAAGAAGTTATGAGTATCCCCTCACCTAAGGTACAAGTTGTTCATATGTCTTCCATGAGTTTAGATGTGTAAAAGAAAAACCTAAGGTTTCTTCTAGAACTTTCGGCCACTAAAGCATGAAAGAAATTTAAGAAAAAAAAAAACTTGAAATCAAATCTAGTATGCTCATGGTTTTCTTTATGATATGATATGAAGTTCTTATGCTTACATGTTGTTTAAAACCTAGATGCCTCCACTAAGGTTTCAGCCGTGATAAGATTAAAGGCTTGGGAAAGCTTAAAACCAAATCTAATATGCTCATGGTTTTCTTTATGATATGATATGAAGTTCTTATGCTTACATGTTGTTAAAACCTAGATGCCTTCACTTAGGGTTTCGGCAAAGATAAGATTAAAGGTTTAGGAAATCTTAAAACCAAATCTGACATGCTCATGATTTTCCTTATGATATGATATGAAGCTAGCTTGAAGTTCTTATGCTTACATGTTGTTAAAACCTAGATGCCTTCACTTAGGGTTTCTGCCATGGTAAGATTAAAGGCTTAGGAAAGCTTGGAACCAAATCTAACATGCTCATGATTTTCCTTATGATATGATATGAAGCTAGCTTGAAGTTCTTATGCTTACATGTTGTTAAAACCTAGATGCCTTCACTTAGGGTTTCGGTCATGGTAAGATTAAAGGCTTAGGAAAGCTTGAAACCAAATCTAACATGCTCATGATTTTCCTTATAATATGATATGAAGTTAGCTTGATGTTCTTATGCTTGCATGTTGCTTAAAACCTAGATGCCCTTCACTTAGGGTTTCAGCCATGATAGAATTTAAGGGCCTAAGAAAGCTTGAAACCAAATCTAACATGCACATGATTTTCCTTATGATATGATATGAAGTTAGCTTGATGTTCTTATGCTTGTAGGTTGCTTAGACTTAGTTTCATGCTCCTTAAAGTTTCGGCCACAACCAATTAAAGGACCTAGGAAGCTTAGAACCTAAACTAAATATGCTCATGATGTTCCTTATGGTATATGATATGAAATTGGTTTAGGGTTTACATGCTTTTATGTTGCTTGTAACCTAGAGACATGCTTAACAAGTTTCGCCCACAACAAGTTAAAGGACCTAAGAAGCTTAGAACCTAAACTAAACATGCTTATGATGATCTTATGATAAGTGTTATGAAGTTGGTTTAGGGTTTACATGCTTTTATGTTGCTTGTAACCTAGAGACATGCTTAACAAGTTTCGACCACAACAAGTTAAAGGACCTAGGAAGCTTAGAACCTAAACTAAGCATGCTTATGATGTTCTTATGATAAGTGTTATGAAGTTGGTTTAGGGTTATATGCTTTTATGTTGCTTGTAACCTAGGGAAATCCCTTGCATGTTTCGGCCATTGTATGAAATTAGGGTTAGAGACCCAATCATGATTCACTATTTGTTTCACATGCTATGATATGAATTAAGAGATGCTAGTTAATGTTTTCCATGCATGATTATGTTTCCCTATGATATGTTTTATGCTTACTTAGGTATGCTTATGAATCATGTATGATAATGACTTGTATGATGGGCTATATGCTCAAGTATGCATGCTTTATGATATGACAAGTAAAGGCCTAAGAGATGCTTCCCTTTTTGTTGGGACTAAGAGCACTCTTTATGATATGACAAGTAAAGGCCTAAGAGATGCTTCCCTTTTTGTTGGGACTAAGAGCACTCTTCATGATATGATAAGTAAAGACCTAAGAGTTGCTTCCCTATTAATTGGGACTAAGAGCACTCTTCATGATATGATAAGTAACTATGACATGTTATTTTACTTTGTATGACTTGTACCAAGGGTGGGCTCCATAAGCGCCCCTAGGCCGACGGTCTATGAACGGGTCTAGTAAAAGGGATGGGCTCCTAAGTGCCCCTAGGTCGATGGTCTATGATACGGGCCTAGTTCCTAGTAGGTTCAAGATTTGCTACCTTGGATCTATTTAGGATGCACACATTTATCTATGTATGTGGTACAAGCCGGGCCCTCATGTTGAGATTATATTTAAGTATTATATGATATGTTTTCTTTAAAAGACATCTTGCACATAACATGACAAGACATCTTGCATATACTTATACTATATGATAAGTTAAGATATGATATGTGATGATATGATATGTTATGAGATGATATAACATGATGTTTCTTTATGATATGATATGATATGATGCTCTTTTATTTTATGAGATGATATAGCATGATGTTTCTTTATAATATGATATGATATGATGCTCTTTTATTTTATGAGATGATATAGCATGATGTTTCTTTATGATATGATATGACATGATACTCTTTTACTTTATGATATGATATGTTATGATGCTCTTTTACATGATATGATGTTCAGATAATTAAGTCTCCATGCTATACGCATACGTGATTATGCTATGATATATGATTTTTGTGAGTAGGAAAGGATCTCACTAAGCCTATGTGCTTATAGTTACTTTCCTTGTACCGCAGATAAAGGCAAAGGATGGGTGAACTAAGGGAGCAGTAGGAGAGGCAAGAGATGTGTGTGGTAGTGGCTCGGCTAAGGAAAAGACCTGCTTATATTAATTTATGCATGATATGAACTATGTCTAGCTTATGTTAATGTTTGCATGATTACTTGACACTTGTTCATGTTTATGATAGAAATTGATTTCATGACCTCATTCACTTAGAGGTATACCAGAATATAAAAATAAGTACTTCCGCTGCTTTAGAAAATTTTTTAATATGCATGTATGTTCCTCGTACTGTAACCCCGCCCTACTAGCAGGACGGGCGGGCGTTACAGTAAGATCCTTTCCTACTCACAAAAGCCATAAATCATGAATTAAACATGGAGTAGTGATATATTCATTGAACCAACATCTAGATTTAACATTTCATGCTAGCATAAAGTAGTGTCATACTCATTTGGGCAAATCATAAACATAGCATATGAGAGCATAAGCATAAGGTAGTAGCATGTTCATCTAGGTATCATAGACATATCTCAAGAGAGCATCTTCCTAAAGCATAATAATCATATAGCATGAAATAAGTATATGCAAGATGTTCTTTTGAAAACATATATCATAATCATATAACATGAAATAAGTATATGCAAGATGTTCTTTTGAAAACATATATCATAATCATATAACATGAAATAAGTATATGCAAGATGTTCTTTTGAAAACATATATCATAATCATATAGCATGAAATAAGTATATGCAAGATGTTCTTTTGAAAACGTTTATCATATAGGTACTTAAACATAAATCTCAACATGAGGGCCCGGCATTGTACCACATACATGAATTGTGCGCATCCTAAATAAATCCGAGGTAGCTAATCTCGAACCCACTAGGAACTAGGCCCATGCTTCGACCTAGGGGCAACTTAGGAGCTCATCCCATGGACCATTCTTAGGGTCTGGTATAAGCCATACAAAAGTAAAATAGCATATCATGTTTCTTGTCATATCATGAAGAGTGCTCTTAGTCCCAACTTATAGGGAAACATCTCTTAGGCATTTCATCATACATAAGCCTTGCATAAGCATAACATGGTGACATAAAGTTCACATATCACATAGCATTTCATGAAGAGTCATTATCATGCATAGTTGGGGTTTTGATCTTTCTACAAACCCTAACTCATATCTTGGCCGAAACTTGCATGGGATATGATCTTAAATCTTAAGCAACTTTAAAAAAGGAAAGCATCCTACTAGCATCACATAATACATAGTATATCATGGGAGAAAACATAAGCTATTCTGGTTGGAGTTAAGCTTCCCTAAGCCCTTTCATTTCCTTCTTGGACGAAACTTACAAGACAAGGTATTAGGTTTTTAAGCCACATTTAAGCATGGAACATCAAACTAATACCATATAATACATAGCATAACATGGGAGGAAACATAAGCAAGTCTAGTTGGAGTTAATCTTCCCTAATCCATTCCATTTCCTTCTTGGCCGAAACTTACAAAAGGTATAGTCCTAGGTTTTAAGCAACATAAAGCATGGAAACCTTAAACTAACATCATATAACGAATTACACACCATGAGGAATTATAAGCAAGCATAGTTTAGGTTTTAAAACTTTCTCTAATCCTTTTTATTTCTTCTCGACCGAAACATAAAGGAGCATGGTTCTAAGCTTTTAAGCAACATAAAGCATGAAAACCTTAAACCAACATCATATAATGGATTTCACACCATGAGGAATCATAAGCAAGCATAGTTTAGGTTTTAAAACTTTCTCTAATCCTTTTATTTCTTCTTGGCCGAAACCTAAAGGAGCATGGTTCTAAGTTTTAAAGCAACATAAAGCATGAAAACCTTAAACCAACATCATATAATGGATTACACACCATGAGGAATCATAAGCAAGCATAATTTAGGTTTTCAAACTTTCTCTAATCCTTTTATTTCTTCTTGGCCGAAACCTAAAGGAGCATGGTTCTAAGTTTTTAAGCAAAATAAAGCATGGAAACCTTAAACCAACATCATATAATAGATTACACACCATGAGGAATCATAAGCAAGCATAATTTAGGTTTTAAAACTTTCTCTAATCCTTTTATTTTTTCTTGGCCGAAACCTAAAGGAGCATGGATCTAAGTTTTTAAGCAACATAAAGCATGAAAACCTTAAACCAACATCATATAATGGATTACACACCATGAGGAATCATAAGCAAGCATAGTTAAGGTTTTAAACTTTCTCTAATCCTTTTATTTCTTCTTGAACGAAACCTAAAGGAGCATGGTTCTAAGTTTTTAAGCAACATAAAGCATGAAAACCTTAAACCAACATCATATAATGGATTACACACCATGAGGAATCATAAGTAAGCATAGTTTAGGTTTTAAACTTTCTCTAATCCTTTTATTTTTTCTTGGCTGAAACCTAAAGGAGCATGGTTCTAAGTTTTTAAGCAACATAAAGCATGAAAACCTTAAACCAACATCATATAATGGATTACACACCATGAAGAATCATAAGCAAGCATAGTTTAGGTTTTAAACTTTCTCTAATCCTTTTATTTCTTCTTTGCCAAAACCTAAAAGAGCAAGGTTCTAAGTTTTTTAAGCAACATAAAGCATGAAAATCTTAAACCAACATCATATAATGGATTACACACCATGAGGAATCATAAGCAAGCATAGTTTAGGTTTTAAACTTCCTCTAATCCTTTTATTTCTTCTTGTCCGAAACCTAAAGGTGAATGGTTCTAAGTTTTTAAGCAACATAAAGAAAAATAACGAGGAAAACTACTTGTACTGCAGGTGAGGGGAATACTTACTTCCTCTTGCTTGATTTACTAAGAAAAGTACCCTTGGTGGAGGAGAAGAAGAAGACTTCCGCTTCTAGGACTCCCCTTTGTGTACCTTGCTTGTGAGAAGGATTAGGCCTTATGGACTCTTCCTTGTGTAGTTTTATTAGGGAGAAACCTTAAGTTTGTTTTCAGAAATGGGAGAGGGGAAACTTAGGATTTCGGTGGAGGAAGAAGAAGGAGAAGAAGGAAGGAGAAAACAAATTTCCCTTGCCCTCTTATTCCTTTTTATTCTAAATGAAAGGAGAAGGAAGAATGAACTTTTCTTTCCCTTATCTCTTTATTCCTATTTATTCTAAATAAAAGGAAGAGGGAAGAACACAACTTGTCATTCTCTTGCTTTTTCTCTTCATCCCTCTCACTTATTCTTGGTGAAAGAAGAAAAGTGTCCCCTTACCTTCCCTACCTTTAACCACAAATTTCATTTCCTTTCTAACAATACTTCCTCTTGGCCTATTGGTTATTTCATACCACTTAAAGGTTGCCACTTGTTAAGAGAATCAAGGTTCACACCTTGGCCATGCCTCTTTTTGGTTCTATTTTCTCCTTTTTTTTTGTAGAAGGAACCCACATAAACCCATTCTAATCATGCAAAAAAAGTATATAAAATTACTAGAGACTTTATGGGTGTTACAATCCCCCATACCTTATAAAATGTTCATCCTCGAACTTAGCTCGGGGTATCTTCATTCCTTTTAGCACATAATTTCCCTTCCTAGGGTTGGGACAATGCCGATAGCGACATTAAGGTGGCACAGGACTTCCTGCCGAGTACATCGGCCACTTTGTTCACTTTCCCCCGATGATAAAAGATCTCGCAGTCATAGTCCTTGACCAACTCGAGCCATCTGCGTTGTCTCATGTTTAAGTCTTTTTGTGTGAAGAAGTATTTCAGACTCTGGTGATCTGTATAAATCTTACACTGAGCCCTATATAGATAATGTCTCCATACTTTGAGAGCAAAGACCACGGCTACTAGCTCTAGATCGTGAGTGGGATAATTTCTTTCATGTTCCTTGTGTTTCCTAGAGGCATAGGTAATGACTTTGTCGTTCTGCATGAGTACAGCTCCGAGTCCTAATCTGGAAGCGTCACTGTACATATCGAAACTTTCGTTAATTTCTGGAAGAGTAAGGATTGGAGCACTGGTCAATCACCTTTTTCAATTCTGTGAAACTCTTCTCGTAGTCGTCTGTCCATTCGTACTTCTTGTTCTTCCTGGTGAGAGCTGTCATAGGGGCTGCAATTCTAGAGAAGCCCTCTACGAACTTCTTGTAATAGCCTGCTAGCCCAAGAAAACTTCTGATCTCGGCATTCTTTGGCCTGTTCCAGTTACTCACAGCTTCAATCTTTATTGGGTCTATCATTACTCCATCCTTGGAGATAATATGACCCAAGAATGAAACTCGATCGAGCCAAAACTAGCATTTGGAGAATTTCGCATACAGCTGCTTCTCCTGAAGAATCTGCAATACAATGTTCAGGTGTTCGACATGCTCTACTTGGGTTCTCGAATAGATGAGGATATCGTCGATGAAGACGATCACAAATTTATCGAGGAATGCCAAGAATACCCGATTCATCAGGTCCATAAACATAGCAGGAGCATTCGTCACTCCGAAGGGCATAACTACGAACTTATAGTGTTTGTATCTTGTTCGGAAAGCTGTCTTCGGTATATGATCCTATTTTACTTTTACTTGATGATAGCCAGACCTCAGGTCAATCTTAGAGAAGACGGTGACACCTTTTAACTGGTCAAACAGGTCGTCAATCCGTGGTAGAGGGTACCTGTTCTTGATCGTCACCTTATTTAGCGCTCGATAGTCTATGCACATTCGCATAGTCCCATCCTTCTTCTTCACAGACAGTACTGGAGCTCCCCATGAAGAGTGACTAGGGAGAATAAGTCCCTTGTCGAGTAACTCCCGTAGTTGTCCCTGAAGTTCCTTCAATTCAACCGGCACCATCCGGTAAGGTGCTTTAGAGATCGGTTTAGTTCCAAGAATCAATTCAACCTCAAATTCAATTTCTCTATCGGGGGCTAACCCTGGTAGTTCATCGGGGAATACCTCTGGGTAGTTGCAGATAACTCTGACATCTTCCAGCTTCTGGTCCTCTGCTTGGCTGGTATCGACCACATGTGCTAGAAACCCAGTGCATCCGCTGTCTAACATCTTTTGTGCCCTTAAGGCTGATAAGAATTTCTTAGTTCCTTTCCTTGGCTCTCCAATAAATTTAAACATCAGTTCTGCTTCAGGCTAGAAGATCACCCTTCTTTTATGACACTCGATCGAAGCACCGTACTTGCTCAGGAAATCCATGCCCAATATAATGTCATAATCCTGCATGTCGAGCACTATCAGATCACAATAGAGTTCTCTGTCTGTGATTCTGATAGGAGCGGCTTGCAGCATATGGGTAGATGGCATCACTTCTCCCGAGGACAGGGTCGTTAATAACTTGCAATATAAAGCTTGTGGTGGCATGTCTATCTTCCTTGTGAAAGGCATAGAGACGAACGAGTGCGTTGCCCCAGTATTAAATAATATGGTAGCATGCTGACAGAAAATAAATATCTGACCTGTGACAACCGTAGAAGAATTCGCCACGTCTTCCTTGGAGAGAGAGAAAATCCTGGCATTTATCGTAACTAGCGGGGCTTCCAATCTCGCTTGGCTTATCTGAGTACCTTCTATCGCAGCTTGCATCTGGTGTAGTTGTGAGGGAGCACCCCAGTTCTGAATATACTGCTGAGGAGGTGCCCGAACCTGGGTAGGGCAGTCCCTGGCTCTACGTCCTTCTAGTCCACAGTTGAAGCACCTATTTGTGCCCTTGTGGCACACCCCGGGATGCTTCTTTCCACATGTAGTACACTGAGGGTACATGGATTGTTTGTTTGCTGGACCACCCTTAGAGTTGTTCCATTGCTTTCTCTTACCATTGGGGTTTCTTTCTAGCTAGCTTTGGTACTTTGAAGTTTCTGTCCTCCTGACCGGGCTCGACTCTTGCCTTCGTTCAGCGCCTTCAGGTAGTGTTTGGTGATCAAGGCACTGTTGAACAGCTCTTCTGCGGTCTACGGTCTATTAACCCCAGTGACCACATTCAGAGCTATTTCGGGTCTGAGCATCTTCAGTATGAGTCTGACCCTTTCTCTTTCTGTACAAACCAGCTCTGGGCTTAGGCGTGCTAGTCAGTTGAATCTTTTCACGGCTTATTAATTGATAGGTCACCTTGCCGGAACTCGGTGAACTCGTCATAGTGCTTGTTTGTCACACGCATATGGAAGAATTATTTGAAAAATTCAGCTTTATAATCCGTCCATCTCATTTGGTTCACTTGCCTCTTTGCTTTAACCCTGTCCCACCACATTCTGGCATCTCCCGAAAGGAAGAATGATGCACACTTGACCTTTTCATGTTCAGGCCAGTCTAGTAGCTCTACTATACTTTCTACAGTCTTGAACTAGGCTTGAGCGTCCCGTGGTTCACAAGTGCCAGAGAAATTTTCCGGCCTCAGCCTCTGTCACTGAATTAGATACGCCTCTTGTCGAACTACTAGGGCTGGGCCTATCGGTGGTACTGGTGCAGCTATAGGTACGACTAGCATCTGATTCTGGTTCACTGGTGGGGTTGTAGGATTCCCTTGCTGATTCATCAGAGCATTAATTACTTACTGCTATTCTGTAACCTGACGCTGGAGTTCAGTAACTACATGCATCAGATCAGGTGGGGGTACTGTCTCATCGACTCTATTATTGCGTCTTCTAGCCATGCTTATCTTCATCAATGACAACAAGGCTAGCATAAGACTATTGTCATCTTAACCTACATTCATGCATACTTAAGCTAAAGCATTCCTTATCATACATAAAAGAAATAGAGTAGGCATAGAACTTCTTACTTGGAACGACAGGATGGAGGCTTGATGTGTGTGTAGTGGAAAGGCAAACCTGCTTTGATATCAAACTGTAACACTCGCCCTTCCCCTACTGATAGCAAGGGCGGCGCTACGCGAACATACATACATGCACACACAATCATTGCAGTGGAAGAAAATTAAAACTTAATCATATAAACAAACTTGGTGAACATGCCAGCATTCATGCATATAAAATTGAATTTACTATCTATTACTTAAAACATGATACATGCTTGTTTAACTAGAGCATAAAGTGTACTAAATAAGAGGGAAACTAAACATGTATATTGTTCTCTAGAGTTCATAATAACTAACAAATCTCTAATTAAACAAGTGCTTAACATTTCAAGGTTTCATGGAAACAAGAGACAGTATAAGTCCACTTTAAGTATAAACCATCCAAACAAGTCCAAATTAATATCAAGTAGCAACCATCAAAAGTAGTAAGAAAAGAAATAGTTCACATGCAAAAGCTTAAAACATATATAAGTCTTGGAACACAAAAACAGATCTCTTCTACCATGCTACTTCCACACACATCTTTGCTCTTCCTGCTGCTCCCTTTAGTTTAGCCATTCTTTACCCTTTTCTGCAGTACAAGGAAATTTAAAACTATAAGCACATAAGCTTAGAAAGATCCTTTCCTACTCACAAAAGCCATAAATCATGAATTAAACATGGAGTAGTGATATATTCATTGAACCAACATCTAGATTTAACATTTCATGCTAGCATAAAGTAATGTCATTCTCATTTGGGCAAATCATAAACATAGCATATGAGAGCATAAGCATAAGGTAGTAGCATGTTCATCTAGGTATCATAGACATATCTCAAGAGAGCATCTTCCTAAAGCATAATAATCATATAGCATGAAATAAGTATATGCAAGATGTTCTTTTGAAAACATATATGATAATTATATAGCATGAAATAAGTATATGTAAGATGTTCTTTTGAAAACATATATCATATTCATATAGCATGAAATAAGTATATGCAAAATCTTCTTTTGAAAACGTATATCATATAGGTATTTAAACATAAACCTCAACATGAGGGCCCGGAATTGTACCACATACATGAATTGCGCGCATCCTAAATAAATCCGAGGTAGCTATTCTCGAACCTACTAGGAACTAGGCCCGTGCTTCGACCTAGGGGCAACTTAGGAGCCCATCCCATGGACCATTCTTAGGGTCCGGTACTGTTGGATCGAGACGCGCTAGAGGGGGGGGTGAATAGCGCTCGTGGCTATTTTGTACGTATCGGAATCGAAAATAGCGTTAGAGTAATTAAAGCAGCGGAACTAAAAACAAACAAACACAAACAGAAGGACACAGAGATTTACTTCGTTCGGAGCCTGTGATGACTCCTACTCGAAGGCCCGCGATCCTTGATCGCTTCCGGTGGGCAACAACTATAAGCTCGTTAAAAGATTACAATTATGAGTACAATTAAAAGCTATAAGTATTATACCGACAACAAGAAATGCTAAATCTGAAGCTTCGGGTCGTCGGGCACTTGTAGCAGCACTTCGGAGTGTCTTTTGGAGCAGCATGTTGATGAGAGATCACTTGATATTCGTTGTGTAGAAGTGCTGGTTGAAACCCCCTTATAAAGGGTATTCAAGGCGCCTTGAAGGCTGTTCAAGGCGCCTCCATGCTGCCTGGTCTTCCGCGTGGATCAAATCTGACCTGGTAGAATTTCATCCATTCAAGGCGCCTTATACCTCACTCAAGGCGCCTTCCAAGGCGCCTTCTGCCTTCCTCAAGGCGCCTCCAATGGTGCTTCGCAGCCAGCTCATCCTTTGCACCCGAGGCGCCTCCAAGCTCCATGGAGGCGCCTCGGACACTGTTCATCCGAGGCTTTAGGTTGCTCCTTTGCACCTGCAAGATATGTTAGTCCCAAACACTATCTTGCAACACAAAGTTAGCACAATAAACATGATAAATGAAGTATAGATAGTCTCCAGACTGTCCGAGTCTGACTTCGGGTTTCCAACCGGAAACCCTAGGTCGACCCGACGCCTACTGTTCCCTCTACGGGGAACGCGTCCTCACCTACTCCACTCAGGAGATTTACCTGTTGCCAGTCCGATCTTCCAGACCGACTGGACTTTCCACCTAGGGTTACCACCCCCTAGGACCTAGGGTTACCGCCCCCTAGGGTTTTTCTTCACCTAGGGTTACCACCCCCTAGGACCTAAGGTTGCCGCCCCTTAGGGTTTTCCTCCACCTAGGGTTACCGCCCCTAGGACCTAAGGTTGCCGCCCCTTAGGATTTTCCTCCACATAGGGTTACCGTCCCCTAGGACCTAAGGTTACCCCCCCCCTTAGGATTTTCCTTCACCTAGGGTTACCACCCCCTAGGACCTAAGGTTACCCCCCCTTAGGATTTTCCCTTGCCTAACCGCATTTAGGACTTTCCTGAAACCTTATTTAACCACGTTAGATAACAATGAATCTTAACTTTGAATCCCTTTCCCATTATCAAAACTGAGGTTCGATCGTTGGATGCTTACAGCACCAACAGGTACAAGTCATACAAAAGTAAAATAGCATATCATGTTTCTTGTCATATCATGAAGAGTGCTCTTAGTCCCAACTTATACGGAAGCATCTCTTAGGTATTTCATCATACATAAGCCTTGCATAATCATAACATGGTGACATAAAATTCACATATCACATAACATATCATGAAGAGTCATTATCATGCATAGTTGGGGTTTTGATCTTTCTACAAACCCTAACTCATATCTTGGCCGAAACTTGTATGGGACGTGATCTTAAATCTTAAGCAACTTTAAACAAGGAAATCATCCTAGTATCATCACAAAATACATAGTATATCATGGGAGAAAACATAAGCAATTCTAGTTGAAATTAAGCTTCCCTAAGCCCTTTCATTTCCTTCTTGGCCGAAACTTACAAGACATGGTACTAGGTTTTTAATCTCATTTAAGCATGGAACATCAAACTAATACCATATAATACATAGCATAACATGGGAGGAAACATAAGCAAGTCTAGTTGGAGTTAAACTTCCCTAATCCATTCCATTTTCTTCTTGGCCGAAACTTACAAAAGGTATAGTCCAAGGTTTTAAGCAACATAAAGCATGGAAACCTTAAACTAACATCATATAATGAATTACACACCATGATGAATCATAAGCAAACATAGTTTAAGTTTTAAAACTTTCTCTAATACTTTTTATTTCTTCTTGGCCGAAACCTAAAGGAGCATGGTTCTAAGCTTTTAAGCAACATAAAGCATGAAAACCATAAACCAACATCATATAATGGATTTCAAACCGTGAGGAATCATAAGCAAGCATAGTTTAGGTTTTAAAACTTTCTCTAATCCTTTTATTTCTTCTTGGCCGAAACCTAAAGGAGCATGGTTCTAAGTTTTTAAGCAACATAAAGCATGAAAACCTTAAACCAACATCATATAATAGATTACACACCATGAGGAATCATACGCAAGCATAATTTAGGTTTTAAGACTTTCTCTAATCCTTTTATTTCTTCTTGGCCAAAACCTAAAGGAGCATGTTTCTAAGTTTTTAATCAACATAAAGCATGAAAACCTTAAACCAACATCATATAATGGATTACACACCATGAGGAATCATAAGCAAGCATAATTTAGGTTTTAAAACTTTCTCTAATCCTTTTATTTCTTCTTGGCCGAAACCTAAAGGAGCATGGTTCTAAGTTTTTAAGCAACATAAAGCATGAAAACCATAAACCAACATCATATAATGGATTACACACCATAAGGAATCATAAGCAAGCATAGTTTAGGTTTTAAAATTTCTCTTATCCTTTTATTCCTTCTTAACCGAAACCCAAAGGAGTATGGTTCTAAGTTTTTAAGCAACATAAAGCATGAAAACCTTAAACCAACATCATATAATGGATTACACACCATTAGGAATCATAAGAAAGCATAGTTTAGGTTTAAAACTTTCTCTAATCCTTTTATTTCTTCTTGGCCGAAACCTAAAGGAGCATGGTTCTAAGTTTTTAAGCGACATAAAGAATGAAAACCTTAAACCAACATCATATAATGGATTACACACCATGAGGAATCATAAGCAAGCATAGTTTAGGTTTTAAACTTTCTCTAATCCTTTTATTTATTCTTGGCCGAAACCTAATGGAGCATGGTTCTAAGTTTTTTTAAGCAGCATAAAGCATGAAAACCTTAAACCAATATCATATAATGGATTACACACCATGAGGAATCATAAGTAAGCATAGTTTAGGTTTTAAACTTCCTCTAATCCTTTTATTTCTTCTTGGCCAAAACCTAAAGGTGCATGGTTCTTAGTTTTTAAGCAATATAAAGAAAAATAATGAGGAAAACTACTTGTACTGCAGGTGAGGGGAATACTTACTTCCTCTTGCTTGATTTACTAAGAAAAGTACCCTTGGTGTTGGAGAAGAAGAAGACTTCCGCTTCTAGGACTCCCCTTTGTGTACCTTGCTTGTGAGAAGGATTAGGCTTTAAGGACTCTTCCTTGTGTAGTTTTCTTAGGGAGAAACCTTAAGTTTGTTTTCGGAAATGGGAGAGGGGAAACTTAGGATTTCAGTGGAGTAAGAAGAAGGAGAATAAGGAAGGAGAAAACCAATTTCCCTTGCCCTCTTTTTCCTTTTTATTCTAAATGAAAGGAGAAGGAAGAATGAACTTTTCTTTCCTTTATCGTTTTATTCCTATTTATTCTAAATAAAAGGAAGAGGGAAGAACACAACGTGTCATTCTCTTACTTTCTCTCTTCATCCCTCTCACTTATTCTTGGTGAAAGAAGAAAAGTGTCCCCTTACCTTCCCTACCTTTAACCACAAATTCCATTTCCTTTCTAACAATATTTCCTCTTGGCCTATTGGTTATTTCATACCACTTAAAGCTTTCCACTTGTTAAGAGGTTCAAGGTTCACACCTTGGCCATGCCTCTTTTTGGTTCTATTTTCTCTTTTTTTTTTTTGTAGAAAGAACCCACATAAACCCATTCTAATCATGCAAAAAACTATATAAAATTACTAGAGACTTTATGGGTGTTACAAGAACAAACATACTGGTCCCAATTACATGGATTGGAAAAGAAACCTGGACATTGTCCTAACTGCTGAAGGCTATAAGTTTGCACTATTAGATGTCTGCCCTAATGAGCCTAATAGTGATTCTAGTGAAGAGGAGATTGAGTATCATAAGAAATGGGTCAAGGAAGATGAGATGGCACGGTGTTACATTTTGGCTTCTACGTCAAATGTGCTGCAACATCAGCATCAGTCCATGCCTACTGCCTATAACATGATGTACAATCTCAAGGAACTCTTCAGACACTAGAATTGGGCTGCTAGGCAAGAAACTTAATGACAGCCACCATGTCAAAGGGGGCACCCGTATGAGATCATATCCTTAAAATGATGGCTTACTTAAATGAGATACAAATCCTTGGAGCTGAAATTGATGGGGAAACCCAGGTCGATATTATTCTCCAAATGCTACCCAAAAGTTTTGAGCAGTTCCTCCTGAACTACAATATAAATAAAAGGATTTATTCATTGGCGGAACTAGTGACAGAACTTCAGGCAGCATAAGGGCAATTTTGTCATAATTCTCAAATTCAATTTGCTGAAAATGTTTCTACTTCTCAGTCGAAAGGCAAGAAAAAGAAGAAAAAACAAGCTGGGTCGGCAAAGAAAGTGAATCAATCTTTAGGTATTGGACTAAAAGAAGGAATAAAGAAGCCGAAGGGCAAGTGCTTTATTTGCAAGCAGTCTGGACATTGGAAGGCGGACTGCCCTTGTAAGAAAGAGAACAATAAAGGTATATCTTATTCTCTAGTAGTTGAAACATGTTTAGCGGTGTTATCTACTAGTACCTGGTGTGTAGATGCAGGAGCCACTGATCATGTCTGTAATTCATTATAGGGGTTCTAGGAAACCC
The DNA here is from genome assembly GCF_018446385.1 of Zingiber officinale. Classification (NCBI taxonomy): domain Eukaryota; kingdom Viridiplantae; phylum Streptophyta; class Magnoliopsida; order Zingiberales; family Zingiberaceae; genus Zingiber; species Zingiber officinale. Next base: position 48,605,740 of record NC_056007.1, on the reverse strand, counting down.
GACGACTATATGAGGGAGAGATAACCATCTACATGGGCAATATTACGAAAGTGGCGGCTGTTGCAATGGGATATGTCTACTTATCATTTGATAGGAATAGAACTTTGATTTTGAGAAATTGTCTTTATGTACCAAGTTTAAGAAAGAATTTAATTTCAGTTTCTAAACTGTTTCTAGATGGATATGCTATTTCTTTTGATGACAAAGTAGTTATCAAGAAAAATAGAGTTATTATCTGTTCTGGTACATTAGTTGGTAATTTGTATACTCTAAATCCAATAACTCCTATAAAGCAACAAATGGAAATTAATAACACATCCTCTAATTCTAATAAGAGAAAGGAACCTTTGAAAATAAACCAAACATATCTTTGGCGTCTAAGACTTGGTCATATTAACTTGAGTAGGATTCAAACGCTAATAACTGATGGACTCTAGGGTTCATTAGTGTTGGAAAACTTTCCAATCTGCAAATCATGTTTGGAAGGAAAATGACCAAGAGATATTTTAAGGTCAAGGGGTATAGAGCAAAAGATGTATTAGAATTGGTTCATTCTGGTTTGTGTGGACCTATGACTATACAGGTGAGAGGTGGTTTCGAATATTTTGTCTCTTTTATAGATGACTATTCGAGATATGGATACATTTACTTGATGTGCCACAAGTCTGAGTGCTTTGATAAGTTCAAAGAGTACAAGGCTGATGTGGAGAAATGTCATGGTTAAAGTATCAAGACACTATAGTCTGATCGTGGTGGTGAGTATCTCTCAGGAGAGTTTAGGAATTATTTATCAAAGGTTGGGATTCAATCCCAATTATCTGTACCTGGTATACGCCAACAGAATGGTGTGACAGAATGAAGGAATAGGACTCTTTTGGAAATGGTTATATCGATGATGAGTTATTCAAAATTACCAAGTTCATTTTGAGGGAATGCTTTAGAAATGACAGTGTATATTTTGAATTTGGTACCATCTAAATTAGTACCCTCTACTCCCACGGAATTATGGAATGGGTGTAAGCCTAGTCTGAGTCATGCGCGGATATGAGGTAGTCCAACACATGTGCTGAAGGGAGACGCTGATAAGTTAGAATCTCGTATAGAAGTTCGCCTGTTTATAGGTTATCCTAAAGGAACAAAAGTTGGTTTGTTTTATAGTCTTAAAGATCAGAAGGCCATTATTAACACTAATGCCCGATTGTTAGAAGAAGACTATGTAATGAACCACAAGCCCATGAGTGAAATTGTTCTAGAAGAAATGAGAGAGGACACACCTACTTTAGTACCAATAGTGCAACATGAAATATCACAAGAAACTGTAACATGTATCACAAATGATACACAACTACAGACAGTGTCTCGTCGTAGTGGGAGGGTTGTGAGGCAACCTAATAGATATATGTTTTTGGGAGAGTCTTCGGACTTGATCCCAGGTAAACATGAACCTGATCCCCGAACATATGATGAAGTACTCCAAGATAGATGTAGCATCTTGGCAAAGAGCAATGAATTTAGAAATAGAATCTATGTATTCTAACAAAGTCTAGGAGATAGTAGAACCATCAAATAGTGTAAAAGCTATTGGATGTAAATGGATCTACAAAAGGAAAAGAGGGACAGACGGGAAGGTGGAAACCTTCAAAGCAAGGCTTGTTACGAAGGGGTATACTCAGAAAGAGGGAATCGATTATGAGAAAACCTTTTCACCAGTAGCTATGCTTAAGTCTATCCGGTTACTCTTATCTATTGCTGCTCATATAGATTATGAGGTTTGGCAAATTGATGTCAAGACAACTTTCTTTAACGGAAGTCCTGAAGAAAACATCCATATGAAGCAACCAGAGGGGTTTATTGCAAAGGGCAAAGAGCATCTTCTATGTAAGTTCAATCAGTCTATTTATGGACTGAAGAAAGCTTCAAGGTCTTGGCATATCCGATTTAATGAAGTAATCCAGTCTTATGGATTTTTTCAGTGTCTGGATGAGTCGTGTGGATACAAGAAGTGTGATGGAAACGTGGTGGTATTTCTTGTACTATACGTAGATGGCATTTTGTTAGTTGGCAACAATATCAAAGTATTGTCAGAAGTAAGTGTATGGTTGTCCAAGCAATTTGATATGAAGGACTGGGGAGAATACGCATATATTCTTGGGATCAAACTAATAAGGGATCGCAAGAAAAGAATGTTGTGCTTATCCCAAACTTCATATATCGATACTATCCTAGCTCATTTTAGCATGCAAGATTCCAAGAAAGGTTTTCTACCTTTCTAACATGGAGTATCTTTATCTAAAGAGATGTCTCCTAAGACATCAAAAGAAATAGAGGAAATGAAGGCAGTTCCTTATGCTTCAGTTGTAGGAAGTCTAATGTATGCAATGTTATGCACGAGATCGGATATCTGTTTTACTGGAGACATGGTTAGCAGATATCAAAGTAATCCAGGATAGGGACATTGGACTGCCGTAAAGCATATGTTAAAGTACCTGACAAGGACTAGAGATTATATGTTGATTTACCAAGCAGATGATTTGCTCCCTGTGGGTTACACGGATTTTGACTTCCAATCAGATAGGAACAATAGTAAGTCTACATCAGGCTATGTGTTTACTTTAGGAGGTGGAGCCATAGCATGGAGGAGTGTTAAGCAGAAATGCGTTTCAGACTTAACCATGGAAGCTGAGTATGTGGCAGCCTCTAAGTCATCCAAAGAAGCTGTATGGCTCAGGAACTTTTTGATGGACTTAGGTGTGATTCCTGGTTTGCCCAAAATCATCACAATTTATTGTGATAATAGTGGTGCAGTAGTAAACTCGAAGGAACAACGAGCCCATAAGGAGAGTAAACACATTGAGTGCAAGTACCACCTGATACGAGACATCGTAAAGCGAGGAGAAATTATTGTCGCCAAGATTGCATCAGCAGATAACCTGTCAGATCCTTTCACTAAGGCCCTTCCGACAAAAGATTTTGATCGACATGTTGAAAGTATGGGAATCAGATGTATGGCAGTGTTTATGATAGCATAGTCATTTAGTATAAGTGGGAGATTGTTAGAGTGTATACTAAAAGTCTAGCTTTTATAAATATTTATTTTGAAATAAGAATCTCATTGGTCAAATATCTACATTTATGCTAAGTGTAGTTGTCTATTTAATTTATATTGTAGATAACATGGTGTGAGGAGACACATAGAAGTTCATGTTATCAGTTTCTTATAAATTATAAATAGTAGCTCACAACCAAGATGAAATGGGCAAACCATTGGAGTGGTTGTAGTGTAATTTGGTGTTAGTTTATCTTGACTCTAAAATTACACTAGTACACTATGAGTGTATTGAAAAGGACCATTTGAGATAGTTTCTTTTTATACTGACTATATAAAAGAACAAAATCTCTATTATTATAGAAGTACGTACTCTTAATTATGATATAATAACAAGCACATATACTTAATATTTATTTCTTTAATTTATCAAAGGGTGTCATTTAGTTCGTTAAATCAATAGGCTCGATAAGTTGGAAAATGATATTATTTATATGGTGTGTTGTTGATTATAGAATGAAACTGTGTCCTAGTAATCTAAGTTGATGATGTCCCCTTGAGGAGCTCATAAGGATTGCCATGTAAACCCTGCATGTGGACTTACTCCTACATGAAAATAAGGTTGAGTGACACTACTCTTGGAGCTAGATATTAATTAAGTGAGTTGTCAGTAACTCATTTAATTAGTGGACATTCAATATCTTAAACACAGGGAGACTAATGCACTCATGGTAAGGAGCCTATATTGTAATAAGGGATTGGTGCAGTAGTGCAATAATAGCTCTTTAGTGGAATGAGTTATTATTGATGAACTTGAGTTGGGTGTTCGGGGCGAACATGGGAAGCTCAAGCTCATCGGGAGACCAAAACCAATTATTCCTCTCGGTCCCTATTGTAGCCTCTTATTTATAAATCCTTATATCCACTTAGAGCCAAGCTTCTTACCCATCTCTTTGTGGTCGACCAAGCCAAGCTTGGAGACCAAGCTAGGGCCGGGCAAGCTAAAGGATGGAGCCAAGATCAATGGCCAGCCAAGCTTGGAGCCCAAGCAAGGAGGTCGACCACACAATAAATAAAAGGGTGATTATAAATTTTAAAATCTTTCCTTATGTGGAAGCCATGGTTTTAAAAGCGAATTTTAAATTTTAAAATCTTTACTTTTATAGTTTTCTACAATGGATTAAGAGATAGGTTTGATATCTTTCCTTATTTGTAGTTAAAAGGAAGATTTTAATTTTTGATAAAACTTTCTTTTTTTGTAACAATCCACATGTTTTAAAAGAGATATTTTAATTTATAAAATTTTCCTTTTATAACTAACAAGGATTTTTTTTAAAAAATTATTAAAATTTCTCACCGCAAACAAATAAGGAAGTTTTAATTTGTGTTTAAAACTTTCCTTGTTTAGAGCACTTGAATATGGTCGGCCATGACAAGCTTAAAAGAAAGTTTTATTTTTTATTTTCAAACTTTCTTTTTTAGTCATTGGCAAGGAATATAAGGAAGTTTTAATTATGTTTAAAACTTTCCTTTTTTGCCAAGACCAAGGATTATAAAAGAGAATGAGTGGGTGTATCACCCTATAACACATCTTCTATTCTTCTCTTCCAATTCCTTGGTGGCCGACCCTATTCTTTCTCTTCTCTCCTTTTGTTTTCTCTCTTGGAGGGCGGTGACATCAATTGTGGGAGCGTCTCTTGGTGGCTGGTTGATTGAAGGAGAAGAAGAAGAGAAGAAAGCTCTCTTGTCTAGCATCCCTTGGAGGTTAGTTGGTGGTCGGATCTTGGAAGCAAAGGAAGAAGCTAGGGTGAATTTCCTCTTGGAAGATCGTCGCCCACACTGTTGGTTGCTACTCGGAAAACCTAGAGGTTCCACTGTACAAAAATTTTGTACAAAGGTCTGAACCTTTTCCTAGCTACCATGTGTTCTTTTAAATTAAATTTTGGATCGCCTGCGGAACTTAACACGTTTGATCCAAAACTTAATCTATTTGTTCTTTTAGGTTTTGACTTGGATCTCCTGCGGAACTTAACACGTTCGACCCAAGTCACCTTAAGTTATTAATTCCATTAAATATTAATTTCCATAATTGGTTCCCAGTACTGACGTGGCGAGGCACATGGCCTTCTTGGATATGGGAGCAACCACCACCGACTAGACAAAACCTTTTATAGAAAGCTAATATTTAATTTTCTAAAATAACTTTAGGTTAACCGAAAAGAATAATCAAATCATAAGGGAAAGAAAAACAAAAGAACACTATATCGAAAATAAATTCGAAACTCTAGAATCGTATGCCTCTTGTATTTAGTATTATTTCCAAAAATAACTAGTATGATGCGGAAACAAAAATTACTAGTTATACCTTTTAGAAAGACCTCTTGATCTTCTACCGTATTCCTCTTCTAACCTCGGACGTTGTGTGGGCAACGATCTTCCGAGATGAGAACCACCAAACACCTTCTTCTTCCTTACAAGTTTCGCCCATCAAAACTTCCTGAGATGGTCGAGGATGAAATTGACCTTGCTGAATACATGGAAATGGGCTTCAACCCCAACGATATAATAGACTTCGAGTGGGGACTGAACAACCTCGAGGAGGAACTAGACGAAGACCCGATGGAATTGGACGAACCTGTTGAAGAAGACGAGGGAATGGATGAAGAGACAATAATCGACCCGGAAGAGGCATCGGAGATTCAACCTCCGATAATGCCTGATCCACCCCAGGATAGTCTGGGCAAGTCGATACAAGTTGGGTTGATAATGACTACTGCTCTCATGTCCTTTATGGCAGGAGTAGTCGCAACCTACCTGACCGTTTAAGAGAAGAAGTTATGTAATAAAAGCTTTTGATGAATAAAAAGAGTAGAAATGGTATCAATTTAAGTATAAGAATGATATTACCATCGGCTAGATCTTGACGTGTAAGAATGATAAGGTAATCAAAAGATGATATGACAACCTAAGAAAGAATACCTCAACATGGCATGAAACCTAGACATGATATGTTAGGATATTCATGCATAAGTGATAACTTAGGCTAATCTTGTTATCATTAGATATGGCTAGAAGACGAAATGCCAGAACAGAGGAGACCGTACCTCCACCTGATTGGGCACAAGTGGTTACTGAGCTACAACGACAGCTTACGGAACAGCAACAGATGATTGCTGCCATGATAAATCAACAAGGGAATCCTGCTACCCCAAATCAGAACAATACGCCAAACATACCAATAGTTGAACCGGAGCCAGTAGCAGCACCGGTACCGCCAGTGAATCTGGCACCGGTAGTTCGTCAAGAAGCGTATCTAATCCAGTGGCAAAGACTGAGGCCGGAGAAATTCTCTGGTAATTGTGAAGCATGGGACGCACAAGCTTGGTTTAAGACGATGGAGAGCATGATAGAACTATTGGACTGGCCTGAGCAGGAAAAGGTAAAATGCGTATCATTCTGTCTCACGGGAGACGCCCGAATGTGGTGGGACAGAGTGAAAGTGAAGAGACCAGTAAACCAAATGAGTTGGGCGGATTTTGAGACGGAATTCTTCGAAGAATTCTTCCACACTCGGGTGACAAGTAGGCACTATGATGAATTCACTGAATTTCGGCAAGGTGACCTAACGGTGGAAGAAGCGATAAAAAGATTCAACCGCCTGGCGCGACTATGCCCGGAATTAGTTAGGACGGAAGGAGAAAGGGTCAGGCTTATGCTAAAGATGCTCAGACCCGAGATAGCACTTAATGTGGCCGGCGGAGTTAACAGACCGCGGACCACAGAGGAGTTAATTAGCAGTGCCCTGAATACTGAACACTACCTGAAGGCACTAGGCAAGGACAAGAAGCAAGCTCAGATGGAAGAACTGGAAAATGTTAAGGCCAACTGGAAAGGGAACCACGGCGGAAAGGGAAAACGACGGAATGACACTGAGATTGGTCCGTCCAACAAGCAGCTCAAGTTTTCTCAGTGCAATACATGTGGGAAGAAACATCCAGGGACATGTCGTACGGGCACTAATAGGTGCTACAACTGTGGGATAGAGGGTCATAAAGCAAAAGACTGTCGTAAGGGCAAAATTAAATGCTACGACTGTGGACTGGAAGGACATCTATCTAGAGACTGCCCTACCAAAACTAAAGCACCACAGTATGTTCCGAATCAAGGCGGTCCCTCAAGGTTACACCAACTACAGACTTTTATTGAGGGACCTTCAATAAGTCAAGGGAGATTAGAAGCTCCACCAACGTCTAAGGGAATCTGAGCAGAAATTATCATTCTAAGTTCGGGGACGAACTTTCAATAAGTAGGGGAGATTGTAACACCCCTAGAAAGCCTAGATAAGAAAATAAGGGTAATGAGAGTACGAATGAAAAGAATATGTAAATATTCTATATTAAGATGGATTTAGATGATTAAAACTTTATGAAAGAAAAATAAAGTTGAGAATATAATCATCTATGCATGATTTAAAATGTATGGAATTAATGTAGACAAAAGGAAGAAATATGAGATAATATGTACATGTATGAAATATTTATGCATAATGCATAATATGGAGATATACAAATTATTATGTACAAAAGAAAATAAAATGTTAGAAGAGAGATTGAACCTTGGACCTCTTGTAAGGAGCATGTATAGGATACCAAAGGGGATAGGAGAATTATTGATAAGGAGAGAAAGGATTAAGTAGTTAAGAATAAGAAAGGATTCTTTTTACTTAAAAGAAAAAGGAAGTAAAAAGAAATAAAAATATACATAACCAAGTTTTGAACCTTGGTTCTCTTGTGGATGCATGCATGTATTAACCAAGTGGGATAGTAGAGAATATTGTAAGAGGAGAGATAGGAATTTTAATTAAAGGAGAGAACTCAAGAGGCATATCTCTAGAATATTCTTGTCATTTAAGGGGAGAAATGAATAGGGAGGATGAATCAAGTCAAGTTCCCTCCCCTCCTTTTAGTATAAATAGGCATGGAGGGGGGCTTCAACTTCATCCTCAACCCACTCATCCTCCTCTCCTCCCTTTGTGCCGAGACCTCCCTCTCCCCCTCTTTTCTTCTTGTTGCCGAGCAACACAAGAGGAAGGAAGCTCCTCTTCCTCCTCACTCCCTCCCTCTTCTTTCTTTCTTGTTGTTGCCGAGCAACACAAAGAGGAAGAAGCCTCTTCTTCCTCCCCTCTCCACCAAAAGACCTAGCCACTCCTCTCCTCCATTGGTGCCGAGCAAACAAGCAAGGAAGAAAGGTCCCCAAGCAAGTTCTCAAACCTAGGAAACTTAAGCGAAGAAGGTAAGCTTCCCCTCACCTGTGGTACAAGGCTTTTATGTGATTTTCGGATTTATAAGGATTAGAAAACCTAGGAAAGAATTTAAGAAAATTCGGCTAAAGAAAAGGTTTTCAAATCTAGGATGATTTAAACAAGACCTCATTTCATGATAAGATTTTCTATGCTATGTAGAAGGATTCCTTTCCATGATTTTATATTGATATGATGTATGATCAGAGGAGTATCTAACCTTAGGATTTCAACCAAAAATATTTTAAAGAGGTGAGTAAGATTATTGTCTAACCGAACTAGTGCAAGGTTCCTTCTATGAAATGCTATACATAATGTTATGTAATATGCCATGATATGTGATAGCATAGGAAATGCTAAACATAATGAGGAGAAAATGAAATTATGTTATAAGCCATGATATGTGATAGCATAGGAAATGCTATACATAATGTTATGTAATATGCCATGATATGTGATAGCATAGGAAATGCTAAACATAATGAGGAGAAAATGAAATTATGTTATATGCCATGATATGTGATAGCATAGGAAATGCTATACATAATGTTATGTAATATGCCATGATATGTGATAGCATAGGAAATGCTAAACATAATGAGGAGAAAATGAAATTATGTTATATGCCATGATATGTGATAGCATAGGAAATGCTATACATAATGTTATGTAATATGCCATGATATGTGATAGCATAAGGAAATGCTATACATAATGAAAAGAAATGAAGTTATGTTATGATATGTGATAGCATAGAAAATGCTATACATAATGAAAAGAAATGATGAAAAAGAATAAATGCATGAAAGATTGTTAAGGACATGATATGATAGTTATGCATGATAAGTTATTTTATGGTTTGTACCAAGGGTGGGCTCCGTAAACGCCCCGGGGTCGATGGAGTAAGACTCGGGCCTCGTCAGTAATGGGCCTTTGAGTGCCCTAGGTCGATGGAGTAAGACTCGGGCCTAGTATGTATGAATGGTAGGGCTCAAGACTTGCTACCTTGGACCTACACATTATGTATGTGGTACAAACCGGGATCCCCTCTAATGATGATATGAATTTCAAGTACTTATAAGTATAAGCTTTCAAATTCATGATGCATTGCCTACATATGTGCTTGAATTATCTGATGATTAGATATAATGTCATGATATGAATATGATACCCTTGTATGTCGTATGCTTATGATACTACGCTTGATATTAATATACGATGATTTTCGGTTTTAGTGAGTAGGAAAGGAACTTACTGAGCCATGAGTGCTCACAGCTTACTTTCCTTGTACCGCAGATAAAGAAGCTGGATGAGCTAGAGGAGCAACAGGAAGAGCAGATAGTGATGTGTGTGATGGTGGCTCGGCAAAGAACGACCCGGATAAATTAATATGATTAGTTATAAGTTCAATATATGCACATTTGAACAAATCAGAATATGTGATATTATGTTTAATAAATTAAATTCTTTAAATTTTTTTATTCTTCCGCTGCCATAGTATAACTGAAGCATGTACGTAAGTAGTGTACGAACGTAGCGCCGCCCTAGGGTAAGAAGGGTGGGCGTTACAGGTGGTATCAGAGCAAAGTTTTGCCAGCTCACTACACACACATCAAGCTCCATTCCTGTCGCTCCAAGTAAGTACAGTTGCTTAATTTATTTATATGCGAAAATTTGTATGATACTCTAGGATGCATGAATGGTTGCCTAGGAAGGATACCTTAAACTATACCCTAGAGAATGGTGCATGAGGATAAGTAGGTGATATTCTAAGATGCATGAATGGTAGCCTAGATACAAGAACCTTAGGCTATAACATAAGAGGAATAATGAATCCTTAAAATCTTGTAGAAATGGACTATATCCCGTTCGAATACGATCCCGAGGATGTGGAATATTCTGGCGAATACCTCGAGTTCGCGGATGAACCCGATATGCTGGAATACTTCAACAACTATGTGAGCGACTCGGAATCTCCGGAACACGGTGAGTTCGGAGAGGAAGATCTCGAGGAAATCGAGGAAGGGAATTCGGATGATAATGAAGAAGAAGATGCAGAAATTATGGAGTATTATGAAGAAGAGAACGAGTTTCCTGAGATGGTCGAGGATGAAATTGACCTTGCTGAATACATGGAAATGGGCTTCAACCCCAACGATATAATAGACTTCGAGTGGGGACTGAACAACCTCGAGGAGGAACTAGACGAAGACCCGATGGAACTGGACGAACCTGTTGAAGAAGACGAGGGAATGGATGAAGAGACAATAATCGACCCGGAAGAGGCATCGGAGATTCAACCTCCGATAATGCCTGATCCACCCCAGGATAGTCTGGGCAAGTCGATACAAGTTGGGTTGATAATGACTACTGCTCTCATGTCCTTTATGGCAGGAGTAGTCGCAACCTACCTGACCGTTTAAGAGAAGAAGTTATGTAATAAAATCTTTTGATGAATAAAAAGAGTAGAAATGGTATCAATTTAAGTATAAGAATGATATTACCATCGGCTAGATCTTGACGTGTAAGAATGATAAGGTAATCAAAAGATGATATGACAACCTAAGAAAGAATACCTCAACATGGCATGAAACCTAGACATGATATGTTAGGATATTCATGCATAAGTGATAACTTAGGCTAATCTTGTTATCATTAGATATGGCTAGAAGACGAAATGCCAGAACAGAGGAGACCGTACCTCCACCTGATTGGGCACAAGTGGTTACTGAGCTACAACGACAGCTTACGGAACAGCAACAGATGATTGCTGCCATGATAAATCAACAAGGGAATCCTGCTACCCCAAATCAGAACAATACGCCAAACATACCAGTAGTTGAACCGGAGCCAGTAGCAGCACCGGTACCGCCAGTGAATCTGGCACCGGTAGTTCGTCAAGAAGCGTATCTAATCCAGTGGCAAAGACTGAGGCCGGAGAAATTCTCTGGTAATTGTGAAGCATGGGACGCACAAGCTTGGTTTAAGACGATGGAGAGCATGATAGAACTATTGGACTGGCCTGAGCAGGAAAAGGTAAAATGCGTATCATTCTGTCTCACGGGAGACGCCCGAATGTGGTGGGACAGAGTGAAAGTGAAGAGACCAGTAAACCAAATGAGTTGGGCGGATTTTGAGACGGAATTCTTCGAAGAATTCTTCCACACTCGGGTGACAAGTAGGCACTATGATGAATTCACTGAATTTCGGCAAGGTGACCTAACGGTGGAAGAAGCGATAAAAAGATTCAACCGCCTGGCGCGACTATGCCCGGAATTAGTTAGGACGGAAGGAGAAAGGGTCAGGCTTATGCTAAAGATGCTCAGACCCGAGATAGCACTTAATGTGGCCGGCGGAGTTAACAGACCGCGGACCACAGAGGAGTTAATTAGCAGTGCCCTGAATACTGAACACTACCTGAAGGCACTAGGCAAGGACAAGAAGCAAGCTCAGATGGAAGAACTGGAAAATGTTAAGGCCAACTGGAAAGGGAACCACGGCGGAAAGGGAAAACGACGGAATGACACTGAGATTGGTCCGTCCAACAAGCAGCTCAAGTTTTCTCAGTGCAATACATGTGGGAAGAAACATCCAGGGACATGTCGTACGGGCACTAATAGGTGCTACAACTGTGGGATAGAGGGTCATAAAGCAAAAGACTGTCGTAAGGGCAAAATTAAATGCTACGACTGTGGACTGGAAGGACATCTATCTAGAGACTGCCCTACCAAAACTAAAGCACCACAGTATGTTCCGAATCAAGGCGGTCCCGCAAGGTTACACCAACTACAGACTTCTATTGAGGGACCTTCAATAAGTCAAGGGAGATTAGAAGCTCCACCAACGTCTAAGGGAATCTGAGCAGAAATTGTCATTCTAAGTTCGGGGACGAACTTTCAATAAGTAGGGGAGATTGTAACACCCCTAGAAAGCCTAGATAAGAAAATAAGGGTAATGAGAGTACGAATGAAAAGAAGATGTAAATATTCTATATTAAGATGGATTTAGATGATTAAAACTTTATGAAAGAAAAATAAAGTTGAGAATATAATCATCTATGCATGATTTAAAATGTATGGAATTAATGTAGACAAAAGGAAGAAATATGAGATAATATGTACATGTATGAAATATTTATGCATAATGCATAATATGGAAATATACGAATTATTATGTACAAAAGAAAATAAAATGTTAGAAGAGAGATTGAACCTTGGACCTCTTGTAAGGAACATGTATAGGATACCAAAGGGGATAGGAGAATTATTGATAAGGAGAGAAAGGATTAAGTAGTTAAGAATAAGAAAGGATTCTTTTTACTTAAAAGAAAAAGGAAGTAAAAAGAAATAAAAATATACATAACCAAGTTTTGAACCTTGGTTCTCTTGTGGATGCATGCATGTATTAACCAAGTGGGATAGGAGAGAATATTGTAAGAGGAGAGATAGGAATTTTAATTAAAGGAGAAAAAAGAGAGAGATTAAGGGAAAGAAAAGAGAGAACTCAAGAGGCATATCTCTAGAATATTCTTGTCATTTAAGGGGAGAAATGAATAGGGAGGATGAATCAAGTCAAGTTCCCTCCCCTCCTTTTAGTATAAATAGGCATGGAGGGGGGCTTCAACTTCATCCTCAACCCACTCATCCTCCTCTCCTCCTTTTGTGCCGAGACTCCCTCTCCCCCTCTTTTCTTCTTGTTGCCGAGCAACACAAGAGGAAGGAAGCTCCTCTTCCTCCTCACTCCCTCCCTCTTCTTTCTTTCTTGTTGTTGCCGAGCAACACAAAGAGGAAGAAGCCTCTTCTTCCTCCCCTCTCCACCAAAAGACCTAGCCACTCCTCTCCTCCATTGGTGCCGAGCAAACAAGCAAGGAAGAAAGGTCCCCAAGCAAGTTCTCAAACCTAGGAAACTTAAGCGAAGAAGGTAAGCTTCCCCTCACCTGTGGTACAAGGCTTTTATATGATTTTCGGATTTATAAGGATTAGAAAACCTAGGAAAGAATTTAAGAAAAATTCGGCTAAAGAAAAGGTTTTCAAATCTAGGATGATTTAAACAAGACCTCATTTCATGATAAGATTTTCTATGCTATGTAGAAGGATTCCTTTCCATGATTTTATATTGATATGATGTATGATCAGAGGAGTATCTAACCTTAGGATTTCAACCAAAAATATTTTAAAGAGGTGAGTAAGATTATTGTCTAACCGAACTAGTGCAAGGTTCCTTCTATGAAATGCTATACATAATGTTATGTAATATGCCATGATATGTGATAGCATAGGAAATGCTAAACATAATGAGGAGAAAATGAAATTATGTTATAAGCCATGATATGTGATAGCATAGGAAATGCTATACATAATGTTATGTAATATGCCATGATATGTGATAGCATAGGAAATGCTAAACATAATGAGGAGAAAATGAAATTATGTTATATGCCATGATATGTGATAGCATAGGAAATGTTATACATAATGTTATGTAATATGCCATGATATGTGATAGCATAGGAAATGCTAAACATAATGAGGAGAAAATGAAATTATGTTATATGCCATGATATGTGATAGCATAGGAAATGCTATACATAATGTTATGTAATATGCCATGATATGTGATAGCATAAGGAAATGCTATACATAATGAAAAGAAATGAAGTTATGTTATGATATGTGATAGCATAGAAAATGCTATACATAATGAAAAGAAATGATGAAAAAGAATAAATGCATGAAAGATTGTTAAGGACATGATATGATAGTTATGCATGATAAGTTATTTTTATGGTTTGTACCAAGGGTGGGCTCCGTAAACGCCCCGGGGTCGATGGAGTAAGACTCGGGCCTCGTCAGTAATGGGCCTTTGAGTGCCCTAGGTCGATGGAGTAAGACTCGGGCCTAGTATGTATGAATGGTAGGGCTCAAGACTTGCTACCTTGGACCTACGCATTATGTATGTGGTACAAACCGGGATCTCCTCTAATGATGATATGAATTTCAAGTACTTATAAGTATAAGCTTTCAAATTCATGATGCATTGCCTACATATGTGCTTGAATTATCTGATGATTAGATATAATGTCATGATATGAATATGATACCCTTGTATGTCGTATGCTTATGATACTACGCATGATATTAATATACGATGATTTTCGGTTTTAGTGAGTAGGAAAGGAACTTACTGAGCCATGAGTGCTCACAGCTTACTTTCCTTGTACCGCAGATAAAGAAGCTGGATGAGCTAGAGGAGCAACAGGAAGAGCAGATAGTGATGTGTGTGATGGTGGCTCGGCAAAGAACGACCCGAACAAATTAATATGATTAGTTATAAGTTCAATATATGCACATTTGAACAAATCAGAATATGTGATATTATGCTTAATAAATTAAATTCTTTAAATTTTTTTATTCTTTCGCTGCCATAGTATAACTGAAGCATGTACGTAAGTAGTGTACGAACGTAGCGCCGCCCTAGGGTAAGAAGGGTGGGCGTTACAAAAAATTTCTCCAATAATTTTAATCCCTTCATGATTGGTTAAGAAATTTTATAAATTAAAATCTTTCTTTTAAACATGTGGATAATTTCCAAAAAGGAAAGTTATCTCTAAAAATTAAAATCTCCTTTCAATCTACAAATAAGGAAAGATATTAAATCTTTTCTTAATCTTTTGTAGAAACTAATAAAAGAGAATTTTTAATTTTCAAACTTTCTTTTAAATCATGAATATAATTAAAAGGAAAGTTTTTACCAAAATTAAAATCAACCTTTTAATCTACAAATAAGGAAAGAGATTTTAACTGTTCTCTTAATCTTTTGTAGAATCTTATAAAAGGAATGATTTAAATTTTTAAACTCTCTTTTAAATTATATTATCCACATAAGAAAAATTTTAAAAAATAAAATTCCTATTTATTTTAATAGGGACGGCCACATGAATTTACCCATGAACATACCCATGGCCGGCCCTAGCTTGGTCTCCAAGCTAGCTTGGCCGGCCCCTATAGGATGGGTAAGAAGGTGGGTATAGGTGGGTATAGTACTCTATAATTAAGAGGCTACGATAGGGACCGAGAGGAGGAATTGGTTTTGGTCTCCCGATAAAATTAAGCATCCCGTGCTCACCCCGAACACACAACTTAATTTTATCAATAATAATTCATTCCACTAGAGAACTATTATTGAACTACCGCACCAATCCCAAATTATATTTTGGGCTCCTTCTTATCATGAGTGTGTTAGTCTCCCTGTGTTTAAGATAACAAATGTCCACTAATTAAGTAAGTTACTGACAACTCACTTAATTAATATCTAACTCCAAGAGTAGTACCACTCAACTTCATCGTCATGTTGGACTAAGTCCACCTGCAGGGTTTAACATGACAATCCTTATGAGATCCTCTTGGGGACATTCTCAACCTAGATAACTAGGACACAGTTTCCTTCTATAATCAACAACATACACTATAAGTGATATCATTTCCCAACTTATCGGGCTTATTGATTCATCGAACTAAATCTCACCCATTGATAAATTAAAGAAATAAATATCAAATATATGTGCTTGTTATTATATTAGGATTAAGAGCACACACTTCCATAATAACTGAGTTCTTTGTTTCTTTATAAAGTCAGTATAAAAGAAACGACCTCTAATGGTCCTACTCAATACACTCTAAGTGTACTAGTGTAATTATATAGTTAAGATAAACTAATATCTAATTACACTACGACCTTCCAATGGTTTGTTCCTTTCCATTATGGTCGTGAGCTACTATTTATAATTTATAAGGTACTGATAACATGATCCTCTGTGTGTGACACCACACACCATGTTATCTACAATATAAATTAATTGAACAACTACATTTATCATAAATGTAAACATTTGACCAATGTGATTCTTATTTCTAGATAAATGTTTATACCAAAAGCTAGGCTTTTAGTATACACTCTAACACACACAACGTCCAAGAGAAGGAGAGGAATACAATAGAAGATCAAGAGTTCTATAAGCTACAAAAGGTATAACTAGTTATTAGTTTCCGCATCATAACTAGTTCATCTTTTATATAGACCTTGAAAAACCAAACACAAGAGGTTATCAGTTTTTAGTTATCATTTTTGATATCGATTTTATTTTTCAATTTCATGTTTCGATAATGTGTTCCTATTGAGGTCTCTATAGTTAAACCTAGTTTACTGTAAGAAGTTAAATATCTAATTTCTTTGTGAGGCTTTGTCTAGGAAGTGGTGGATGATCCCATACCCAAGAAGGCCTAGTGGCTCGCCATGTTTAACCTCGAAGTCGATCTTTGAAATAGATATTTGATAACTTCTGTAATATGGTTTAGCTTAGGAAGATCACATCGGTTAATCTTGAAGTAAGAATGTTAAGTTTCGTTCCCAATCCAAGTTTAACTTCTAAAGGGAAATTTGGATTAATAATGTTAAGCATCGTTTGCAATTCAAATATAACTTTAGTAGAGCACATGGGTAGTTAGGATAATTTTATGCTTGTACAAATTTTAGTACAGGGGAACTAGGACGGTATTCCAAGTAGCAACCAACAGTGCAATATCCCAATTATTATCACAATAGAGGTATATTGAGTTTGCTATACTAGGAATAACACCAAACTCGGTAATGAACTTCTTGATCCAAACAACCTCCTTTGCTACAGCTGAAGTAGCAATGTACTCGTCCTCTGTTGTAGAATCAGCGACTGTGTCTTGCTTTGAACTCTTCTAGCTCACATCACCATCATTTAAGCAAAATATATATCCTAACTGCGATCTATAATCATCCTTGTCAGTTTCGAAGCTAACATCGGTGTAACCCTTTACAACAAGCTCTTTATCACCTCCAAATATCAAGAAATAATCTTGAGTCCTTCTCAAGTACTTAAGAATATTCATGACTGTTGTCTAGTGACCTTCATCTAGATCTGACTGGTATATGCTCATCATGCTTAACACATACGAGACATCTGGGCGATTACAAAGCACGGCGTGCATGATAGACCCTATTGCAGATGCATAAGGAATCTGATCCATACGGTCCCTTTCTATCTTAGAAGAGGGGCATTGAGTCTTCGAAAGGCTCACACCATGTGACATAGGCAAGAATCCCTTCTTGGAATTCTCCATGACAAAATGTTTAAGCACCTTGTCAATGTATGTACTCTTGCTTAGGCTAAGCAATCTTTTAGATCTATCAATATAGATCTTAAGGCCTAAAATATAGGATGCTTCACCTAAGTCTTTCATTGAAAAACAATTCCCAAGCCAAGTCTTCACTGACTGAAGAGTAGGGATATCATTTCCAATGAGTAGTATGTCATCTACATATAATATGAGAAAGATGACTGTGCTCCCACTAACCTTCTTGTAAACACAAGGTTCATCTTCATTCTTAATGAAACCAAACATTTTGATTGCATCATCGAATCGAAGATTCCAGCTTCTAGAAGCTTACTTTAATCCATTAATGGATCTTTGCAACTTACAAACCATCCAGCATGCTTTGGATCTACAAAACCCTCAGGTTGTGTTATTTACACATTCTCGAGTAGATTTCCGTTAACAAATGTAGTTTTGACATCCATCTACCAGATCTCGTAATCATAATAAGCTGCAATAGCAAGCATAGTCCAAATGGACTTGAGCATCACAACTGGTGAAAAGATTTCATCATAGTCTATACCATGAATCTGCTTGAATCCTTTAGCCACCAATCTACCTTTGGATGTAAATGGATCTACAAAAGGAAAAGAGAGATAGACGGGAAGGTGAAAACCTTCAAAGAAGGCTTATTACGAAGGGGTATACTCAGAAAGAGGGAATTGATTATGAGAAAACCTTTTCACCAGTAGCTATGCTTAATTCTATCCAGATACTCTTATCTATTGCTGCTCGTATGGATTATGAGGTTTGGCAAATGGATGTCAAGGCAACTTTCCTTAACGGAAGTCTTGAAGAAAACATCCATATGAAGCAACCAGAGGGGTTTATTGTAAAGGGCAAAGCGCATCTTGTATGTAAGCTCAATCGGTCTATTTATGGACTAAAGCAAGCTTCAAGGTCTTGGAACATCCAGTTTAATGAAGTAATCCAATCTTATGGATTTATTCAGTGTCTGGATGAGTCTTGTGTATACAAGAAGTGTGTGGAAATGTGGTGGTATTTCTTGTACTATATGTAGATGACATTATGTTAGTTGGCAACAATATCAAAGTGTTATCAGAAGTAAGGTATGGTTGCCCAAGCAATTTGATATGAAGGACTTGAGAGAATACCCACATATTCTTGGCATCAAAGTAATAAGGGATCGCAAGAAAAGAATGTCGTGCTTATCCAAAGCTTCATATATCGATACTATCCTAGCTCGTTTTAGCATGCAAGATTCCAAGAAAGGTTTTCTACCTTTCCGACATGGAGTATCTTTATCTAAAGAGATGTCTCCTAAGGCAACAAAAGAGATAGAGGAAATGAAGGCAGTTCCTTATGCTTCAGCTGTAGGAAGTGTAATGTATGCAATGTTTTGCACGAGACCAGATATCTGTTTTACGTACCGTGGGCATGGTTAGCAGATATCAAAGTAATCCAGGATAGGGACATTGGACTGTCGTAAAGCATATATTAAAGTAACTGTCAAGGACTAGAGATTATATGCTGGTTTACCAAGCAGATGATTTGCTCCCTGTGGGTTACACGGATTTTGACCTCCAATCAGATAGGGACAATAGTAAGTCTACATCAGGCTATGTGTTTACTTTAGGAGGTGGAGCCATAGCATGGAGGAGTGTTAAGCAGAAATACATTTGAGACTTTACCATGGAAGCTGAGTATGTGGCAGCCTCTGAGACATCCAAAGAAGCTGTATGGCTCAGGAACTTTTTGATGGACTTAGGTGTGATTCCTTGTTTGGCCAAAATCATCACAATTTATTGTGATAATAGTGGTGTAGTAGCAAACTCGAAGAAACCACGAGCCCATAAGGAGAGTAAACACATTGAGCGCAAGTACCACCTGATACGAGACATCGTAAAGTGAGGAGAAGTTGTTGTCTCCAAGATTGCATGAGTAGATAACCTGGCAGATCCTTTCACTAAGGCCCTTCGACGAAAGCATTTGATCAACATGTTGAGGAGATGGGAATCAGATGTATGGCAACGTTTATGATAGCATAGTCATTTTGTATAAGTGAGAGATTGTTAAAGTATATACTAAAAATCTAGCTTTTTGTAAACATTTATTTTGAAATAAGAATCACATTGGTCAAATATCTACATTTATGCTAAGTGTAGTTGTCCATTTAATTTATATTGTAGATAACATGGTGTGAGGAGACACACAGAAGTTCATGTTATCAGTTTCTTATAAATTATAAATAGTAGCTCACAACCAAGATGGAATGGGACAAACCATTCGAGTGATTGTAGTGTAATTTGATATTAGTTTATCTTGACTATAAAATTACAGCAATACACTATGAGTGTATTGAGCAGGACCATTTGAGATAGTTTCTTTTTTATACTGACTATATAAAATAACAAAACTCTATTATTATATAAGTGCATATTCTTATTCATGATATAATAACAAGCACGTATACTTAATATTTATTGCTTTAATTTAACAAAGGGTGTGATTTAGTTCATTAAATCAAAAGCCTGATAAATTGGGAAATGATATTATTTATATGGAGTGTTGTTGATTATAGAATGAAACTGTGTCCTAGTAATCTAAGTTGATGATGTCCCCTTGAGGAGCTCATAAGGATTGTCATGTAAACCCTGCATGTCGACTTAGTCCGACATGAAAATAAGGTTGAGTGGTACTACTCTTGGAACTTGATATTAATTAAGTGAATTGTCAGTAACTTATTTAATTAGTGGGTATTCAATATCTTAAACACAGGGAGACTAATGCACTCATGATAAGAAGGAGCCCATATTATAATATGGGATTAGTGCAGTAGTGCAATAATAACTCATTAGTGGTATGAGTTATTATTGATGAACTTGAGTTGGGTGTTCAGGGCGAACACGAGAAGCTCAAGGTCATCAGAAGATCATAACCAATTCCTCCTCTCGGTCCCTATTGTAGTCTCTTATTTACAAAGCCTTATATCCACTTAGAGCCAAGCTTCTTACCCATCTCTTTGTGGCCGGCCAAGCCAAGCTTGGAGCCCAAACTAGGGCCAGCCAAGCCAAAGGATGGAGCCAAGATCATTGGCCCACCAAGCTTGGAGCCCAAGCAAGGAGGCCGACCACACTTTAAATAAAAGGGTGATTATAAATTTTAAATCTTTCATTATGTGGAAGCCATGGTTTTATAAGAGAATTTTAAATTTTAAGATATTTCCTTTTATAGTTTTCTTCAAAGGATTATGAGAAAGGTTTGATATCTTTCCTTATTTGTAGTTAAAAGGAAGATTTTAACTTTTGATAAAACTTTCCTTTTTTGTATGCATATGACCATCCATGTCTGTCTTCACTTTGAAGACCCACTTACACCCAATGGGTTTGATCCCTTGAGGTGGATCAACTAAAGCCCATACTTGGTTAGTGTACATGGATTCCATTTCGGATCTCATGGCCTCTAGCCATTTCTCTGAATATGGGTCCTGTACAACTTCCTGATAAGATGTTGGCTCATTGAGACTAATAAGCTCTACATCACCATGGTCAGACAAGAGTTTAGAATATCTCTCAGGTTGACGACGGGTCCTATCAGATCTGCGTAGAGCTTGTTCTACTTGAACATGTTGTTTCTCCACAACTTCTTGTGATGTAACAAAATCATGATCCACAATATCTTGTGGTACCTGTTCAGTTTCCATCAAGTCGTCAGTGCTAGTTTGTGTATCTTGAATTTATTAAAGATCGACAGTACTCCCACTAGTTCTTCTAGAAATAAATTCCCTTTCTAGAAAGACACCAGTTCTGGCAACAAACACTTTGCCTTGCGTCGGATTATAGAAGTAATATCCCTTTGTTTCCTTGGGATATCATACAAAATAGCACTTGTCTGATTTGAGTCCTAGTTTATCGGAGACTTGTCGTCGAACATAAGCCTCACATCCCCAAATCTTCATGAAAGACATCTTGGGACTCTTCCCAGTCCATATCGTATATAGTGTCTTTATGACAACCTTGGATGGAACGTGATTTAGTGTGAAAGTGGCCGTCTCTAGAGCATGTCCCTAGAAGGAAGCAGGAAGTTCTGTTTGACTCATCATCGTTCGTACCAAATCTAATAAAGTACGATTACTCCGTTCTGATACACCATTCCATTGTAGTGTTCCAGTTGGAGTGAGTTGAGATATTATCCCACACTCAACGAGATGGTCATGAAACTCTTGGCTAAGATATTCCCTCCCTCGATTTGATCGAAGCATTTTAATATTCTTACCAAGTTGATTTTGTACTTCATTCTTGAATTCTTTGAACTTTTCAAAGGATTCTGACTTATGTCGCATTAGATACACATAGCCATATCTACTGAAATCATCAGTAAAAATAATGAAGTGTGGCCTCCTCTACTTGCTATTCTGAAAGGGCCACAAACATCTGTATGTATGAGTCCTAACAAGTCATTAGCTCTTTCGCTATGTCCACTAAATGGAGTTTTTATCATCTTGCCTCGAAGACAAGATTCGTATATCTCATATGATTCAAAATAAAATGAGTCCAAAATCCATCCTTATGGAGTTGGGATACGCGACTCTCATTTATGTGACCCAAGCGACAATGCCAGAGATATGTTTGGTTCAAATCATTAGACTAGAACCATTTGGTATTTATGTTATAGATTGATTTGTCAAAGTCTAGAACATAGAGTCTATTCACAAGATGTGCACTACAATAGAACATTTCATTGAAATAAATGGAACAACAAGAAATAGAGATAATGTTCTTAGTTAAGGCAGGCACATAACATCACTCTTCAAGTTCTAAAACAAGTCCAGTGGGCAAAGATAAGGAATATGTTCCTACAGCTATAACAGCAACTCTTGCGACATTGCCTACTCGTAGGTTCACTTCGTCCTTTATCAATATTCTACTATTCCTCAAGCCCGACACATTAGTACAAATATGAAATGTACATCCGGTATCTAATACCCATGAAGAAGAAATGGATAGATTGACTTCTATAACATATATACCTAAGGTAGAAGTTTCACTTCTCTTCCTTTTCACTTCCTCTAGGTATAATTTGCAGTTCCTCTTCCAATGTCTGGTCTCACCACAATGGAAGCAGGTTCATTCCTTAGCCACCCCACCTTTGGGTCTCAATGCATGAGTTTTACCCTTGCCTTTGGCTTGGGTCTTACCCTTACCTTTGGGCTTCCATTTGCCTTTTCCCATTGCACCATTAAAATAGTGCTAGGCTTTGCCTTCTTAAGGTTGAGTTCACTAGTTCTCAACATGCTCAACATCTCTAGCAATGGTTTGTCAATTTCATTCATGTTATAGTTCATGACAAATTAACTATAGTTTTTGGGCAATGATTGTAGAATTAGGTCAGTGGTCAATTCTTGGCCTAGTGGAAATCCCAGTCTTTGTAGGTTCTCCACATACTCGATCATTTTGAGCACATAAGGCCCTATGGGACTTCCTTCTTGCATTCTGCATTGAAATAGAGCTCTAGAGATCTTAAATCTCTCATGCCTTGCTTGTCCTTGATCTAGTTGTCTAAGGTGTTCAACCATATCATAAGCATCCATGTTCTCATGTTGCTTCTGAAGCTCAGAGTTCATGGTAGCGAGCATAAGGCATGATACATCTAATGCATCATCTTGATGCTTCTTATAAGCATCCTTATCAGCTCTAGTGGCAGTAGTGGGGGGTGTTTCAGGAATGAGCTACTCTAGGACGTACTGTTTTCTTTCTTGCTTGAGAACTATTCTCAAGTTTCTGCACCAGTCTAGAAAGTTAGCTCCATTGAGCTTGTCCTTATCAAGGACAGTTCATAGAGAGAGAGAGGGAGAGTATTTGACATATTTGATGACATGGTGATCTACAACAATAAAATGTAGAAATAAGTATCATATTTTAATTATTTAACTAGGCCTTTAATTAAATGATTCTCCCACTAAATTGTAAATCTTTGGTAGAAGCAAGTCTGGATGTGGTTTTACCTACACTACTAGCTCCAAATCCAATCGCGATAACATTTATATGGGATAAGATCTGTATTATACCGCATCTTGAGTTAGCTTTGGCTAATCGCCCAAGATTTAGTATAATATAGGTAGGCAACATTTACCAATTACATCATATGTAACTCTTGTATCATTGTGTGAACAAGACTATTTGTTCATTTGCCCATCTTATGAAATCCACATTATAACACATCTTGAGTTAGCTTTGGCTAATCGCCCAAGACTAGTATAATTGAATTACATCGTATGGGATATGCCTTTAAGTTCTCAACTTAGTTAAGTCACACCTAAAGTTCAATAGTTGGGCATCATTACTATCCTGTCGCACTCTACCAAGATAAAACGAGTCACTTTGCTTTGGCAAACCTGACTACAAATGATCGAGGTAGTAGTGAGTATCAAACTTTGGTAGGCATATTTGAAAGACCTAATCATGATTAAACTACACATGCATCGCATACAATCATAACATATCATGGCATACGTCACATATATGCATAAAAGAAATCGTGACATGGTTATGGCCCCATTATCTATGATCCTTTCAAGCCAATGAGAAGATCGAAAAGTCAACTTACGCAAAAGCATCTTCTCCAAGTGCTTCCTTGGTTGCCATGTGTTGTTGTCCTTCTCCCTTTCTCACCGTCGTCAAGTAGGCTTATTCTTTTCTAATTTGTACATTACAAAATCTAAAGAAAACTCGAGTTACATTTGAGTGTAGTCTAAATTTACAACTAAAATAAAAGAGGAGAGGCACGACACGTAGGTCGTATTATGAATTACAACACACACATCCAATTACATCAGGGTTTAAGGGCCATAACCATGCACCATGTCATAAAATTCTCAATCTATTATGACAAAATTTACTATGATTTAAACAACTAATTATGAGCCATAACGCCATGATGGTTTCGCTAAAAACCTCTTGGCAAAAACTTGCTCATAATCATGCAAATTATAATAAACATGTCATGAAATTTCTATATCATATATTGTTACGCAACCGCAAGTAACGGTTTTGTCATCGGTAATAAAAATGTTAATCCCACAGGTACTGGTTATAAGCACTAGCAATCATTCACTAAGGGTTAGCTAGACTACCAAGGGTTGTGAATAACTTAGGGGAGAAAGGTCCGGGAGAAAAGTCGAGAGTGGGTGAGTCGAAGTGTCTTGGTTATGAGGAGTTCTAGGAGGTCGATTTCGTTGTGGTGGTATTGATGTGTCACACTTTATCCTACACGCACTATCCTTTATCATGCAATTGCCGGAAGCTAAAGCGGCTATCCTTAAGTACTGGAGTAAATAAAGACCCTAAGAAGTCCTGACATGGTTTACTCCTATCACTAGGGCACCTCGGTAAATCTTGAGGACACGACTCTAACCGATAAGTTAGGGATAGCGCACTACAAGAAAATTCTCATTCAACTACACTCAAACGACAACGGTTTTATGCCAAATCGTTGTCTTTTTGCCTTTTAACAAAGGTTTTGACAAAAACCGTTGTCTTTTAGTAGTTTTTTTTGCTTACGACAACGGTTTTTAAAAATCGTTGTCTATTTATGCTTTTTTGGGGCTACGACAACGGTTTTTAAAGGCTACGACAATAGTTTTTGAAAACTGTTGTCTATGTGGGTATTTTGTTGAGATTACAACAATGATTTTTGAAAACCGTTGCCTATTAAGTGTTGTTGAATATAATTGCTTTATTCATTCGTCGTTTTTTCCCTTCGCCTTTTTTTGCCACCGCGTTTTTTCTTTCCCTCTCCTCGAAATTTTTTGCCACCGCATTCCCCCCTTTACCTTCTCAATCCATAAGCATTTTCGTCGATATCTTCACCTACTTCACATTTTTTTTCTCCTTTCCTCTCCAAGCCCTAAACCTGCCGCCCCTTCTCCTTTCATGTTAATATAGTTGTAAGATACCACAAAAATTAAATAATAAATATTATTGGAAGAAAATTCTTATTGGATTTTTCTGAAATTTTTAGAAATTTTTATAGATTTAAACGGAGTCCGTATGATCCATTTTGAGGGGATGGATTCAGAGCTAGTTGGAGGCCTGTTTGGAATACCCTTAAAAGAGAGTTGATTAATTTCAATTAATCTACATTACTTAAGTATAAATTCTTTACCTAGGTTTAATTTCCGAACCATTCTCCTTCTTCCCGATTTCTTCCCCCTGCGCGCGAGCTCTCTGCGTCCCGAGCCTCACCAGCAACCGGTGATCTCCCTCATCCCCTCCCGGCGTCGCCGGCGCGAGCAACCACCGAAGCTTTGAGGGGGAAGCAACTGGCTGATCTTTCTTCCTCTCTCATTTTCCCCTCTTCTACTTCCTCTCACGTGCATGGATGACCCGACGCCGATGGCTTCCCCGACTATCTCTCCCTCGCAGCGTCATTGGAGGAACGTCGTTGGATCTTTAAGATAATGAGGTTGTTTCGATCATATCCGGTGGAGCGCTTGTCTTCTCTATTGATCCTTGCGCGCTGTCGACAGCGATCGGAGGGATCCGAACTAGGGCACGGTGAGAAGCCTGATCCGCGACCCCAGCTCCTCAATCTGTTCCTCCTCATCAACTTGTTAACTGGACTGTCTTTTATGAGATATCTGGAATGCGTTGTCTTTAGTAGAGGGATATTAGTGGATCCACAGGAGTTGGAGGTTATTACCAGTTCGGAGTAGTCGAAGTCTATACAAGAGACTCTCAGTTTCCTTTGGTTTGGCTGTATATTATCGGAGATTAGTTGAGGGTTTTGTTCAGCATTATGCTGTTGACTGGACTATCTAGGAAGGGAATAAAACTTTCCTGGATGGATGCTTATGAGATCAGTTTTAGGGAGTTGGACGAAAAGTTGTTAACTGCACCGTCTTAATTATGCTTTCTTGGGTAGACAGATTTATACTCTACACAGATGTATCATACCTGGGTTAGTTGCAGCTCTGATATAGCAAGAGCAGAGGAGTCTCGTGCTCGCAGTTAGAATTCTTGTGTAATGAAAATGCGATTCTTATTTCCGTGGAAGATTGTGTGTGTTTCCGAGGCACTTCTTATCCGGGAGAAGTTACTGCAGGAAACACATTGATCTGGATTTGCGATACATTCGGGTGACGTATGATGTATGGAGACTTGGAGCATTCTTATTGGTGGAACGATATGAAAAAAGACATCGTGGATTTAGTAGCTTGAGGTTTAGTATGTCAGCAAGAGAAGGTTGAACATCATTTGTTAGTAGGATTGCCTCCGTTGATTTGGATATTAGAACGGAGTTGGGAGCATGTTTGATGGACTTTGTTGTATGATTACTCAGGACATGGAGAGGATATAATGGTTTGGGTAATCATTGTTGGGCGACGACTTGCTCCCTAGCTATCGATTTGTAGGACAGATTCTTTTGGATTGAGTAGCAGGATTATACTCTAGTGGGATTTCCAGACTGGATGATGTGTCTCTGAGTATTGTTTTGGATGAGATCAGTGATTTCATGTCATGGTTTTGATTATGGTTACAACAGACTTTGGATTCGGAGTTTTGCTTTAGTATAGATTTTCACCCTCAGACTGATGGATAATTTGAGTGCCTTATACAGATGTTTGAGGATATGTTGATAGAGGATTTTGGATTTCAGAGGTAGTTGATTTATTCCCAGTGGGTTAGATATTAGTGTGGAAGTAGCGGAAGCAGGGTGAGCTCATAACCCACAGAGTCATCCCTTGCGGTTAGAGATTTGATCATGATATATGGTTATGATACATGGTTGGAGATTTGTTCATTATACATTGATGATACCCTTGAGTGTGGATCCCTGAGTTCACCAGTAAATTTGGGGACCAAATTTTTATTGGTGGGGGAGAATGTAAGATACCACAAAAATTAAATAATAAATATTATTGGATGAAAAATCTTATTAGATTTTTTTGAAATTTTTAGAAATTTTTTTAGATTTAAACGGAGTCCGTATGATCCGTTTTGAGGGGATGGATTCGGAGCTAGTTGGAGGCCTGTTTGGAATATCCTTAAAAGGGAGTTGATTAATTTCATTTAATCTACATTACCTAAGTATAAATTCTTTACCTAGGTTTTATTTTAGAACCATTCTCCTTCTTCCCGATTTCTTCCCCCAACGCGCGAGCTCTCTGCGTCCCGAGCCTCACCAGCGACCGGTGATCTCCCTCTTCCCCTCCCGGCGTCGCCGGCGCGAGCAACCACCGAAGCTTTGAGGGGGAAGCAACTGGCCGATCTTTCTTCCTCTCTCATTTTCCCCTCTTCTACTTCCTCTCACGTGTACGGACGACCCGACGCCGATGGCTTCCCTGACGATCTCGTCCTCGTCGCGTCACTGGAGGAACGCCGTCGGATCTTGAAGATAATGAGGTTGTTCAGATCATATCTGGTGGAGCGCTTGTCTCCTCTACAGATCCTTGCGCGCGGTCGACAGCGATCGGAGGGATCCGAACTAGGGCACGGTGAGAAGCCTGATCCGCGACCCCAGCTCTTCAATCTGTTCCTCCTCATCAACTTGTTAACCGGAGTGTAACGCCCGCCCTCCCTGCTACCCTAAGGGACGGGGCTACGATACTCTACGTATAAATTTTTCTTTTTAAAACAGCGGAAGACTTAAAATAATTTTCATAGTTTTAATAAAACTTTTCTTTTAAATTTCTTTTGAACTATACTATCACATGGCATCAAAATCATAACATCAAATCCAGTGGATCCATAATGTCAAGCCA
This sequence comes from Zingiber officinale, assembly GCF_018446385.1. Classification (NCBI taxonomy): domain Eukaryota; kingdom Viridiplantae; phylum Streptophyta; class Magnoliopsida; order Zingiberales; family Zingiberaceae; genus Zingiber; species Zingiber officinale. The sequence goes on along the minus strand of NC_056007.1, from coordinate 48,577,490 downwards.
CACATGTTTAGGTATCACAAGTCATAAAATACCAATGCATAGTTCTTTAAAGAAACTTTAAGCAGGTTCTTATTTATTTGGTTGCCTAGCCACTGCCACACACATCTTCGTTGCCCCTCCTGCTGCTCCTTTAGCTCATCCAGCTTTTTCCTTTATCAGTGGTACAAGGAAAGTAAGCTGTGAGCACTCATGGCTCAGTAAGTTCCTTTCCTACTCACTAAAGCCAAAAATCAACATATAATCAAAGAATGTATCAACAAGTCATAATCTCAACTAATCATGGCATAACCTAGCATTCTATTCAAGCATATCATGCATCATAATATAATCACCACTAGTCATGGCATATCAAACATCATCATGGCCGAAACATATACCTAGTGCATTGCATAAAACATAGCTAGACATGGCATAACAACCAAATATCATGGTATATCAAAGCATGGCCGAAACATGTATATCAAAGCATCATAACTATGGCCGAACATGTACATCAAGGCATCATCATATCCATGGCCGAAATATATATATCAAGCATCAACATATCCATGGCCGAAACATGTCTATAAGGTATAGCATGAACATAACATTATCATACCTTATCATGGCATATCATAATCAAGAGCATAGCATGAAACATAGCATAATCATAAGGTGTATGCAATATGATTTTGGAAAACATGTATCCGAAAAACATGTGTATGTCTTATGATCTTTAAAACCATTTTCTTTTACATATATACTTGAAAGTAATCTCAACATAAGGGGGATCCCGGCTATGTACCACTTACATATTGCGCGCAACCTTGTAGGTCCAAGGTAGCAAGTCTTGAACCCTACGAGGCAAACATACTAGGCCCTTAGTCCTAGGGGCACTTAGGAGCCCATCCCTAACGAGGTCCTTAGTCCCCGGGGCGTTTATGGAGCCCACCCTTGGTACAAGCCACTCACATATAAAGTAAAGTACATGTCATACATATCATGTATCATAAAAGCATGCATCACTTAGGCACACATCATATTGTAAAAGTATGCATCACTTAGGCATACATCATGTCATAAAAGTATGCATCACTTAGGCATACATCATATCATAAAGGTATGCATCACTTAGGCATACATCATGTCATAAAGGTATGCATCACTTAGGCATACATCTCATCATAAAGGCATGCATCACTTAGGCATACATCATGTCATAACAATATGCATCACTTAGGCATAGATCATAAAAACATGCATATCTTAAGCATAAAGCATATCATCAAGCATGCATGATTTAACCACATAGCATATCATGAAAGCATGCATATTTTATGCACTAAACATGGCATCAAAGCATGCATAATTCAACCACATATCATAACATAAGCATGCATATTTTAAGCACAAAGCATATCATATCATAAAAGCATGCATATCATATCATAAGTCATAAATCACAAGCATACATTTTAAGCATAAGGGTGTATCTTGTGATTATCCTATCATAGGAAACATGGTATCATATTTATCTTGGTTTTAAGCTTCCTAAACCCTTGTGGCCGAAACCCTTTAGAGCTCAATTTAGGTTAAACACAACATCCAAGCATGTGGCACCTAAAATATCATCATAACATTTTCATAGGAAGCATTATAAACATGATTAACTTAGTTTCTAAGTTCCTCAAGTCCCTAATTTCATATGGCCGAAACCTTAAGGTGTGAAACAAGGTTCCATATGACATAAAAGTATGGACAACTTTAAATCATATTTATAACATTTTACCAAGGAACAAGGTAAACACATTTGACACATTTGAATTAGTTCCTAAGTTCTTTAAGCCCTTAACATATGTCATGGCCGAAATTTAACAAGTTCTCATTAGGGCTACAAACAAGCATACAAGCATGTGAACTTGGACTAACCTTATGTATAAATTCATACAAGGCATCATACAATAGTTATGGCCGAAACATACCCTAGCATCATTTTAGGTCATAAAACAACATATAGCAATTGAACCTTGGCTTTCTACTTATCATATTTCATGTAGAGTGACATGAGCATATTTAATTTAAGTCCTAGGGTTTCTAGGGCATCTATTCCTTCATGACCGAAACATTCAAGGGTTCATTTAGGTCATGGAAAAATTATACAAGCATGTGAAACAATCAACACATTATCCTATTTTCATAAAAAGTACTTTTAACACATTTGGTTTCATTTCTAAGGCCTCTAGGTCTTTTAAACCCTACTTGGCTGAAACTCACAGAATATAAACTTGCTTCAAATAGCCTAAAAGCATGAGAATTTATACAAGTTTCATAGCATGTATAAGGACAAGCATAATGAGTATACATATGAATTGTGTCTTAGGCTTTCTAGGTTTCTTTTTCTCTTTTTTTTTCTATTTTATTTTTATTTTTATTTATTTATTTATCCCCATCATTCATGGTGAAATAAGGGGGAATGAATCCCCTTAATCCCTCTTTAAGTTTTCGGCAAAACCAAAGAGGAAGAAAGAGAGAAAGGGAGGAAGACAAGTTGCCTTTCTCTTGCTCCTTTCTTGTTTTCTTTTGGCTAGCTTTTACTCTTACCTTTATCATGAGTTTCCCTCCTTTGTTATCAACATATTATTCCTATCCCAACTGGTTATTACCCATTAATTCTATGAAATATAATATAAGAGGTTCAAGGTTCAATCCTTGACCTCTCCCTATTTTTATTTCATTTTATTTCTTTTTGCTTCAACTCACTTCCTATTATTTTTCTAAGGAAAAATTCCACATTCATATATTTATCTTACAAGCTTAGTGGGTATTACAGTACCCCGTACCTCATAAAAAGTTCGTCCTTGAACTTTAAAATAGCTCCGGGTACTTTTGTTTCATATCGTCCTCGCGCTCCCAGGTGGCTTCTTCGAATCGTTGATTCCGCCACAATACCTTTACTAAGGGTATTTCTTTGTTCCTCAATCTCTTTATTTCTCGGTCCAGAATCTGGATGGGTTTACTTTCGTAACTCAGGTCTTCCTGCACCTGTACCGACTGAGGCGCAATCACTTAATCTGTGCTGGGAGTACATTTCTTGAGCATCGATACATGGAACACATTGTGAATGGTTGCCATGTCTGGAGGTAGTTCTAGTCTGTATGCGACTTGTCCCACTCTTTCTACAATCCGGTACGGTCCTACATATCGTGGGCTTAACTTGCTCCTCTTTCCGAACCTCATTATCCCTTTCATGGGGGATACTTTAAGGAATACCAAGTCTCTGATGTTGAATTCTAGCGGCCTACGCCGTTTATCGGTGTAATTCTTCTGCCGACTCTGAGCAGTTTCTATTCGTTGACGGATCTTTTGTATAGCTCGGGTGGTGTCATCAATAAGTTCCGTTCGGAACCCCATTTCCTTCTTTTCACCTCTTTCATACCAGCATATAGGAGACCTACACTTCCTCCCATATAGAGCTTCGTAAGGTGTCATTCCAATAGTAGCTTGGTAGCTATTATTGTAGGTGAATTCTGCCAGGTATAAATATCGGCACCAGCTCCCCTTGAAGTCCAGGGCACAAGCTCTTAACATATCCTCCAATATTTGAATTACTCTTTCAGTCTGCCCATCAGTCTGTGGGTGGAAGGCTGTGCTAAACAACAACTTCGTGCCGAGGGCCTTCTGAACGCACTCCCAAAAGTGCGAGACAAAACGTCCGTCTCTATCAGAAATAATGGTCTTAGGGATACCATGTAATCTGACGATTTCCTTAACATATAGTTGCGCTAGTTGTTCAGTTGAATAAGTTATCTTGATCGCCAAAAAGTGTGCAGCCTTCGTCAGTCTATCCACGATCACCCATATAGCATCATACCCGTTTGTCGTCTTGGGTAGACCTGAAATGAAATCCATGGAGATTTCTTCCCATTTCCATTCTGGAATTTGGACAGGTTGTAATAATCCACCGGGTCTCTGGTGTTCAGCTTTTACCCTTTGGCACGTCAGACAAGTACTGACGTACTGAGCCACTTCTCTCTTCATACCGGACCACCAAAATTTCTTTTTCAGGTCCTGGTACATCTTAGTGGAACCCGGGTGCATTGCATAAGGCGTTGTATGGGCTTCTTCCAGTATCTTCTTTCGCATCTCTGGATCCTTCGGAATACATAATCGATCCCTGAGGTATAATATTCCATCGTCTGCGATACGGAACCCGTCATTCTTTCCTTCTGTGGTCTCTTGTTTAATTCTTTGAAGGCTCAGGTCCCTGGTTTGCTTCTCTAACATGTTCTCAAATAACGTTGGTGTTATGGTGAGGGTAGAGAGTCGTCCGGACATGGTTTCAACTAATGGATACGAAACATGTTTCAGTTTCTTGATGGATTCCCTCATCAGTTTGCTTTTAGCATTGAATAAAAATTCTAGCATACTGACTGAAATTAAATAACTGACCTGTGAGGATAGTAGAGGCGTTCGCCACGTCATCTTGAGCGAGAGAGTAGACTCTGGCATTGGTCATAGTGGGAGGGGCCTCCAATCTTCCTTGGCTGATTGAAGTCCCTTCTATGGCAGTATGCATCTGGTGAAGCTGTGCGGGGGCACTCTTGTTCTGGAAGTTCTGCGGAGGTAGTGCCTGAGACTGAGTAGGGCAATTTCTTGCCAAATGACCTTCCCTTCCGCAGTTGTAGCACTTTTTGGTGCTGAGAAGACATACTCCAGAATGCATCTTCCCACATGTGGCACACTGAGGGTACTTGGTCTGCTTATTGGCCGGACCACCTTTCGTTTTATTCCACTGTTTCCTCTTTCCACTTGAGTTTCCTTTCCAGTCAGTTCTGGTACTGTGCGATTTTTGTCCTCCGGTCAGTACTTGGTTCTTGCCCTTATTCATTGCTTTTTGATAGTGCTCCTTTGCAGTCTGCGGTCTATTAACTCCGCCAGCTACGTTCAGGGCTCTCTCGGGTCGGAGCATCTTTAACATCAACCGGACCCTTTCTTTTTCAGTTCGGACCAGTTCCGGGCACAGTCGGGCTAGGCGGTTGAACCTCTTGACGGCTTCATTAACTGACAGATCACCTTGTCGGAACTCAGTGAACTCGTCATAGTGCTTGTTGGTCACTTGCATATGGAAGAATTCTTCTAAGAACTCTGTCTCAAAATCTGTCCACTGCATTTGGTTTACTTGTCTTTTCTCCTTTACTCTGTCCCACCACATCCGGGCATCTCCGGTAAGACAGAACGACGCGCATTTGACCTTCTCGTGTTCAGGCCAATCCAATAGTTCCATTATGTTCTCCACGGTTTTGAGCCAGGCTTGCGCATCCCATGGTTCACAGTTTCCCGAGAATGCTTCCGGCTTAAGCCTTTGCCACTGAATTAGATAGGTCTCTTGTCGGACCATCGGAGTAGGGGCTGCCAGGGGCACTAGTGCGGCTGTAGGTATAACAGGTAGTGGATTCATCGGTGGGGTAACTGGGTTGCCTTGCTGACCCATTATGGTAGTGATCAGCTGTTGTTGTTCTGCGATCTGATGCTGGAGGTCTGCGACTACCTGCGTCAGATCTGGTGGAGTCACTGTCCCTCCGGTTCGGGTATTGCGTGTCCTAACCATGTTTATCTAAAAGAAATAGACTAGTGTAAGTGGTTATCAATTTTAGCCAATCTAACGTATTGGTTTGTTTCTATCTATTTGTTATGGTATTATTCCTAACCTACCAATATGTACTCCTAATCTAATTTATAACTAAAAGCATAGAATAAAGCATCAAACATAAGCAAGTAAAACATGAACTAAAGCATAAACAACATGAGGAAAAATAAGGAATATAATGACAAACAATGTAACATCAGGAAATAAAGCATAAGCAATGTAGTAAATAAAATAAAGCATAAGCATATGACAAGAAAATCAAACATAAACATATAACAAATAAATTTAACATAAACATTCTTACTTGGAGCGGCAGGTAGGAGGCTTGATGTGTGTGTAGTGAGCTGGCAATAAACTTGGCTCTGATACCAACCTGTAACGCCCGCCCTCCCTATTACCCTAAGGGACGGGGCTACGATACTCTATGTATAAATTTTTCTTTTTAAAACAGCGGAAGACTTAAAATAATTTTCATAGTTTTAATAAAACTTTTGTTTTAAATTTCTTTTGAACTATACTATCACATGGCATCAAAATCATAACATCAAATCCAGTGGATCCATAATGTCAAGCCACACATGTTTATGTATCACAAGTCATAAAATACCAATGCATAGTTCTTTAAAGAAACTTTAAGCAGGTTCTTATTTATTTGGTTGCCTAGCCACTGCCACACACATCTTCGTTGCCCCTCCTACTGCTCATCCAGCTTTTTCCTTTATCTGTGGTACAAGGAAAGTAAGCTGTGAGCACTCATGGATCAGTAAGTTCCTTTCCTACTCACTAAAGCCAAAAATCAACATATAATCAAAGAATGTATCAACAAGTCATAATCTCAACTAATCATGGCATAACCTAGCATTCTATTCAAGCATATCATGCATCATAATATAATCACCACTAGTCATGGCATATCAAACATCATCATGGCCGAAACATATACCTAGTGCATTGCATAAAACATAGCTAGACATGGCATAACAACCAAATATCATGGTATATCAAAGCATGGCCGAAACATGTATATCAAAGCATCATAACTATGGCCGAACATGTACATCAAGGCATCATCATATCCATGGTCGAAATCTATATATCAAGCATCAACATATCCATGGCCGAAACATGTCTATAAGGTATAGCATGAACATAACATTATCATACCTTATCATGGCATATCATAATCAAGAGCATAGCATGAAACATAGCATAATCATAAGGTGTATGCAATATGATTTTGGAAAACATGTATCCGAAAAACATGTGTATGTCTCATGATCTTTAAAACCATTTTCTTTTACATATATACTTGAAAGTAATCTCAACATAAGGGGGATCCCGGCTATGTACCACTTACATATTGCGCGCAACCTTGTAGGTCCAAGGTAGCAAGTCTTGAACCCTACGAGGCAAACATACTAGGTCCTTAGTCCTAGGGGCACTTAGGAGCCCATCCCTAACGAGGTCCTTAGTCCCCGGGGCGTTTATGGAGCCCACCCTTGGTACAAGCCACTCACATATAAAGTAAAGTACATGTCATACATATCATGTATCATAAAAGCATGCATCACTTAGGCACACATCATATCATAAAAGTATGCATCACTTAGGCATACATCATGTCATAAAAGTATGCATCACTTAGGCATACATCATATCATAAAGGTATGCATCACTTAGGCATACATCATGTCATAAAGGTATGCATCACTTAGGCATACATCTCATCATAAAGGCATGCATCACTTAGGCATACATCATGTCATAACAATATGCATCACTTAGGCATAGATCATAAAAACATGCATATCTTAAGCATAAAGCATATCATCAAGCATGCATGATTTAACCACATAGCATATCATGAAAGCATGCATATTTTAAGCACTAAACATGACATTAAAGCATGCATAATTCAACCACATATCATAACATAAGCATGCATATTTTAAGCACAAAGCATATCATATCATAAAAGCATGCATATTTTAAGCACAAAGCATATCATATCATAAAAGCATGCATATCATATCATAAGTCATAAATCACAAGCATACATTTTAAGCATAAGGGTGTATCTTTTGATTATCCTATCATAGGAAACATGGTATCATATTTATCTTGGTTTTAAGCTTCCTAAACCCTTGTGGCCGAAACCCTTTAGAGCTCAATTTAGGTTAAACACAACATCCAAACATGTGGCACCTAAAATATCATCATAACATTTTCATAGGAAGCATTATAAACATGATTAACTTAGTTTCTAAGTTCCTCAAGTCCCTAATTTCATATGGCCGAAACCTTAAGGTGTGAAACAAGGTTCCATATGACATAAAAGTATGGACAACTTTAAATCATATTTATAACATTTTTACCAAGGAACAAGGTAAACACATTTGACACATTTGAATTAGTTCCTAAGTTCTTTAAGCCCTTAACATATGTCATGGCCGAAATTTAACAAGTTCTCATTAGGGCTACAAACAAGCATACAAGCATGTGAACTTGGACTAACATTATGTATAAATTCATACAAGGCATCATACAATAGTTATGGCCGAAACATACCCTAGCATCATTTTAGGTCATAAAACAACATATAGCAATTGAACCTTGGCTTTCTACTTATCATATTTCATGTAGAGTGACAAGAGCATATTTAATTTAAGTCCTAGGGTTTCTAGGGCATCTATTCCTTCATGACCGAAACATTCAAGGGTTCATTTAGGTCATGGAAAAATTATACAAGCATGTGAAACAATCAACACATTATCCTATTTTCATAAGAAGTACTTTTAACACATTTGGTTTCATTTCTAAGGCCTCTAGGTCTTTTAAACCCTACTTGGACGAAACTCACAGAATATAAACTTGCTTCAAATAGCCTAAAAGCATGAGAATTTATACAAGTTTCATAGCATGTATAAGGACAAGCATAATGAGTATACATATGAATTGTGTCTTAGGCTTTCTAGGTTTCTTTTTCTCTTTTTCTTTTATTTTTTTCTCATGGCCGAAACCTACCATTCCTTAGCTAGGTTTTAAGTGGCCTAAAGCATGAAAAACCTATGTAATTTTCATGGCAAAAGTTACTAAGAAACATATATACAAATTGGTTCATGAATAAGCTAGGACCCCTTGTGGTCATACATATTTTATGTCATGCAACTAATTTTTCTACACCCTGATTAAGCATGAGGGCATTAAACAACTTTCATATCTAAATAGCACATAGGTCTTGAGCATATTAAAATTTTGTTTAAGCTTTTTTAAGCTATCCATCTCATCATGGCCGAAAAACCCTAAGAAGGAGTTCATGAAATTCTAGCAATATTCAAGCATACAAATCCTTTAAGATCTTTGTATTCTATCACATGAGCATGGTTATTTAAATTTAAAGGTCTTCCTAACCCTAAACCCTTTCTTGACCGAATCATATGAGTGGGTTTTCTTTTAGTTTCAAATATCTTCTAAGGAAGAAAACTAACACATGATCCTTAATATTTCATAGGGAGAACCTTGTACTAGTTGGGTAAAACAATAAATTTCCCTAGCCTCTTAAGAATATTTTTGGCTGAAATTCTAGGGTTCAGTACTCCTCTGATCAAGCATCATATAGGTATAAAAGCATGAAGAAGAACCCCTTTACATAACATAGAAAAATCTATCATGTAGTGAAGACTAGTTTAAACACCATTAGATTTTGAAAGCTCTTCTTGGCCGAATTTTCTCAAACTTGTTTCTAGGTTTTAAAAATCTTCATAAAATCCGAAAAACACTTAAAACGCCTTGTACCACAGGTGAGGAGAAGCTTACATCCTTTTCGCTTGTGGATCTAAGGTATGGTGAAGAAGAAGTAGTCTCTTCTTCTAGTTCCTTTCCCTTGATTCCTTTGCTAAGTCCTCCTTGTATCTTAGGCTTTCTTAGGGAAAACCTTGGCTTGGGGCCGAAGATGGAGGAGAGGGGGAACTGAGGTTTCGGTGAGGGAGAGGAGAGAATGAGAAAAATGAGAGAAAATAGAATTTTCCCTTTACATATTCTCTTTTATGTTAAGGGGGAAGAGGTAGCAAACTTAGTTTTTGCTTTCCTTCTCCCTTAGCCTTTTTTTTCTATTTTATTTTTATTTTTATTTATTTATTTATCCCCATCATTCATGGTGAAATAAGGGGGAATGAATCCCCTTAATCCCTCTTTAAGTTTTCGGCAAAACCAAAGAGGAAGAAAGAGAGAAAGGGAGGAAGACAAGTTGTCTTTCTCTTGCTCCTTTCTTATTTTCTTTTGGCTAGCTTTTACTCTTACCTTTATCATGAGTTTCCCTCCTTTGTTATCAACATATTATTCCTATCCCAACTGGTTATTACCCATTAATTCTATGAAATATAATATAAGAGGTTCAAGGTTCAATCCTTGACCTCTCCCTATTTTTATTTCTTTTTGCTTCAACTCACTTCCTATTATTTTTCTAAGGAAAAATCCCACATTCATATATTTATCTTAGTGGGTATTACACGAAGGGTGGTCTATTGCTTCACAATCGGTGAACTGGAACAGGCGACATCATTTGGAGGTGACTGATTCAAGGAAGGCTTCGGATCAAAGTAGTGGTGGATATCCCTACTGCCAGTCACTGCCAATTTCATTTCTTGGAGTTGTGGAGGTCTAGGCTGAAGAGTTAGGGATCTGTTGAGGTGGATTAGAGTTTCAGCAAATCCTTTATTGTATGATTGATATTTTGGATTTATTCTTGGAAGAAATTGGTTATGGTGCATTTGTAGCTTCTGGACAGTGAGTGTAGAGCTGTGAGGTACTGGATTTGGCTGCCTTATCTCAAGGTGAGTGCATTCAAGTGATGTACTTCTGATTTTCTTATTAGTATGTTACACAATTTGGTTTTCTATGGGTTGTAGGGCTTTGTGCTTGCTTAGATGTATGAGTGGTGTGATGTGGATTGAATGAATTATTGTGGATTAAGGATTAAGATTTTACTTCTAGTTGTAAGTATTGTTTTGGTTAATTAGTTGTTGATGGATTGATTGATTATCGGATGTGGCGGATTGGTAACTAAGAAATAGATTTGTTATTGAATTAAATGATTGTGTTGATTGAGGATTATTGGAGTTGGTTGATGATGATAATGAGTTAGGTGAGTTGGATTTAAGAAGTGTTGATTAGTGAGTTTTGGATTGATTAATAGATTGTATATTTTGTTTGGATCTAGAAGGAGTTGGATTAAGAATTATTTTGAGGATCAATAAGAGATCAAATTTGAGTGGAGTTATCCAATTGGGATAGAGATTTTATTTAGCTATTTTAATTCTTATTAATTTAGCTAAATAAAATATATATATTGATTGATGTAGGCCTTTTATATGGGATGATCATCACGATGGGGGATTTATTCTGGACACGATCTACGTATCAAGGTGGGTATTTCTTCCTTTGCCTCTATGTAGATTTTCTTTGAGCTTAGTACATGGTTGTTATTTGACGGATTATGTTACTTTACCTTATATCGTGTTCAGTTGCTGTTTTTCTTGCTTGTTACTTTTGCTTGAGCTTAGAGATGATCTATTTAATTCATATATAGTCTCAACTCTTGATATCTACTCTGTTGTGATTACACGTGTAGAGTAGGTCTTGTAGGGATTGTCGGGCTGTTAGTATTACCATGCTGATTGGGTATATGATGTAGACTGTATGTAGGTTGGTACGCATGATAGGAGTCATCATGTTGACTATACATTTGCATGTCGTATGTACACACGTATTTGTTATGAACTTTTGGAGGAGTTGTGTTGGTTGTAGGTTTGTTGTATATACACGTGTCTGATGTGTTAATCGGAGGAAACATGTTGATTGTACTTATGTTCTGTGTACATGTGTCTTGTGGGGTTATTGGAGATCTTTGGTCGATTATACATGCGTAGTTGTGCGCATGTGGTTGGTGGTATATATGGAGGTATCATGACGATTATACTCATATTGTGGGATACTCATGTGGTTTGGAGGTTGCATGGATGATGACAGTGTCGGTATCATGATTATATATGTATATATATCATGTTCATCATTCATTGCATCTGACGATTATCGTCTTCCTTGTGGTTAAGAGAGTCGTCAGTTTTTTATAGCCGTCCTTTCGACCACTGTTGGAGAGTGGTAGTTAGGAGTGGAGCTAGTCCTGTCGCGCTCATTCAATCGCTCAGTGTTCTGTCAGCCTCGACCACTCAGGAGTAGTGGGTCTTGAGGGTACAGTAGTCAGAGGGTTTGAGTTATGAGTGGTCAGGGACCCTTAGCTATGTAGTTATATAACTAATTAACTGATCGTCCGCTTCGGCTGCCTATAGCGGTGCATGTACTGGAGGATAGTACGGTTTGTCACGGACCCAAGCCTCTCGGCCATACAGGGGTCGTGGTGTCTAGAGAGGTGGCGGGGGTGACCATGGAGCATTCATGCACATTTGAATTTGATGCGCGGTGCATCGTTGGAGATATATTTGCATACATGCCTAGTAGATACTGGTTGCATGTGTTTGTGGTTTGTTGCATTTGTTTACGATATGATTGTTGCATATGGTTGTCATGCTGCATACATGTCATTTATTTTACATATATTTGCAGTCGTATTTATATTGCACAGGTGTCACGAGTAGGTCTGTTGCAGATATGGTGAGTTTACTGACCATTGTACCAGGTGTTGATTCCAGATTGGGTATGTATCTATCATTATGTCGGTTGTAGTTTGTACAGTATGTATGTCAGGTTAGTAGGTCTGATATGTTCAGATGTATTGATTATGATAGTAGGATCATATTCTTTGATTCCCTACTGAAACTGTATACCTTTGATCTCTATGTTTATGTATAGACCATGCACTATCTTTTCTATTACCCGCTGAGTTGCCTATACTCACCACCGCATGTATATCTTTATGTTTTCAGGTAGATGGTTGGAGTGTCGCTCGGAATATCCTGTCTGCCGGGTCCTACGTCACGTCCGATGATCGTTTCGGGTTTTGTATACCTTTTATTTGTATTAGATATTTGTTGTATTTGGTGTGTTGTTGTATTTGTTGTTATGGTTGTTGTATAAAGCCTAGCCGGCTATCAGTGTGTTGATTTGTGTTGTATTGGGCTTTCGTTATCGTTTGTCCGCTGTGTTGGTTTAATACAGCCGAGTGGGCTGTCTATCGTATATATATAACTGCGTGGTTGTGTTTTATTCTTTTTTCAGCCGAGTGGGCTAATTTTATAACTGCGTGGTTGTGTATATATTCCAGCTGCATGTGGCTGATGTATTTTGTATATATTTATGCTTTAGATTGTCACCGGTACAGGGGAGGTGCTGCCGAAATTTTTCGGTAGGTGCTCCTTTGGGGGCGTGATAATTTAGTGGTATCAGAGCAGGTACGATGCCTGTTATTCATTTTTTTTTTGATTTCGTGTTTTAGTTTTCTTGGTGTGACTTTCGGGTTTTGGGACCAAGCAGCAACAGGACATCTCCAGGCTATAGGAGGTATGTTTGCATATTGTTATCATACATTTCTGTTGATGTATGTATTGTTGCCCATGATAGTTAGTTATGACATGTGTTAGTACTCTCTGGTTAGTACATGCCTATTTGTTTGTAGCATGCATTGCATGTGTTGGGTCAATCATTGATCACGGTTGACCTAATGGAGATCAAGGATTACAGTCTCAAGGGATTTGTCATATCATACTACCAGTTGTGTTAGTTACTGCTACTACTAGTTGGTTGAGAGTTAGAGTCACATACCAGTGTCTATTATTATTAGCTGGGTAGTTGGTGGTGTTTGTATACTTATGTTGACTCAGTTAGCAGAGTATCAGTTTACTCTTATTGGTTCGGTCAGTTTAGGATTGATTTACTTGGTCGACTGGTGTAGTTCTGGTTTGACTTACATTAGTTGGTTTTATTCTCCTGTTAGTTCGGTTAATATAGGATTGATTTACCCTTGTTGACTTGGGTAGTTGTGTATCGATTTACCTTAGTTAGTTTCATCAGTGGATGATCAATTTACTCTTATTAGATCAGTTAGTTGATGATCGATTTATTTTGTTGGTCCGATCGGTAGGGGACTGACATACTCTATATTTAGAGATTCCTATCTTTGGGGTTATCTCGAGCTTGGTTAGATATTTTGGGAAACATACTTGAGTACATGACTTGTACAGTCATGGGAAGGACTAAGTTAGTCGTATACCATTGTCGGCTTGGCCATCCTGTAGAGGATTGTCATATCTGATTCCATGGGGACTTTGACCATGGACTGTCTGTACCTAGTAGGATGACTTAGAAGGTACATTCAGATATGATACTCCAGTATTATGGAAAAGTGTAAAGCAACCTACTTAACACTTATGAGATACAATCATTACTAGGGTGTATAACTTGGAGAGTACAATCGGATATATGATTTGTACTGACATGAGAGAGTTGAAGTTAGCTGCTTAACCTTTACGTGACCCGGTACCACGTGAAGGAAGGAGCAAAGAATGTTTTTGGAGATCAGGTCATCACTTAGTGATTTCCTTGAGGCGTTTAGAGAGAGAGTACTTCTTTACCTCTTTCAGTAGCATGATGGTTTATAAGGCGATGATCAGTCGACTCGCCTAATGTTGTTCCATGGGAGATATTGACTCATGTAACTCAAGACCTTGACCCAATGATCATCTTACCAGGTCTTGTAGTATATATCTCATATTAGAGGGTTTGATCTTTTATCGATATTTGTCGAGGGACATTTATGGGATGATTTTGAGAGTTGTGGAGATACTTTCTAGATGGGTAGACTCTTAGTCAGGAGATTGTGTGACCCTTTGACTTTGGATTGACATTCCTTTATTGTGGATATTCAATTATCAAAAAGGATGAGATGATGAGATTTGGCAGACTTTCTGGATACATTTAGTTTGTTGGTAGTGTGTGTTGAAGGTTGGATGATTTCCTTTTACTCTATCAATATTTAGGAGACTATCTGGTATGATTGATCGATGTTGAGAATGATTGGAGATTGGTGGATATTGGGAGATCAGGTGTGGTGATAGGTTATCTTTTGATGATCTATTAGTGGATATTTGATTTGATGATCTATTATTTGGTGTTTGATGTTGATAGTGACATGGAGTGTGGTCTGTCAGTGATATGTATGGTTTTGTTGATTTGTAGTGCGTGATCAGATCACAGATTTGTCAGGGATCTTACGGTTGGGTGTGCCTGTTGTACGGATATTATGAGTCTATGGTTTTATTGTTTACGCTTATAGTACCCTAGACGTTATGTTTTCATGGACTCGATGTATTTTGTATTATTAGGGTGTTTAGATCAGATTTCATTGTCTCCATTGACGATGTTGTGATCTATTTTCGATCCGAGGTGGATCACGTACACTAGCTTTGTACAATTCTAGAGATGTTTCGACGGGGACATCTTTATGCGAAGTTCAGTCATGCGTATTGTGATCGTCTTTTATGAGATATCTGGGATGCGTTGTCTTTAGTAGAAGGATATTAGTGGATCCACAGGAGTTGGAGGTTATTACCAGTTCGGAGTAGTCGAAGTCTATACACAAGACTCTCAGTTTCCTTTGGTTTGGCTGTATATTATCGGAGATTAGTTGAGGGTTTTGTTCAGCATTATGCTGTTGACTAGACTGTCTAGGAAGGGAATAAAACTTTCCTGGATGGATGCTTATGAGATCAGTTTTAGGGAGTTGGACGAAAAGTTGTTAACTACACCGTCTTAATTATGCTTTCTTGTGTAGACAGATTTATACTCTACACAGATGTATCGTACCTGGGTTAGTTGCAGCTCTGATATAGCAAGAGCGGAGGAGTCTCGTGCCCGCAGTTAGAATTCTCGTGTAATGAAAATGGGATTCTTATTTCCATGGAAGATTGTGTGTGTTTCCGAGGCACTTCTTATCCGGGAGAAGTTACTGCAGGAAACACATTGATCTGGATTTGCGATACATTCGGGTGACGTATGATGTATGGAGACTTGGAGCATACTTATTGGTGGAATGATATGAAAAAAGACATCGTGGATTTAGTAGCTTGAGGTTTAGTATGTCAGCAAGAGAAGGTTGAACATCATATGTTAGTAGGATTGCCTCCATTGATTTGGATATTAGAACGGAGTTGGGAGCATGTTTGATGGACTTTGTTGTATGATTACTCAGGACATGGAGAGGATATAATGGTTTGGGTAATCATTGTTGGGCGACGACTTGCTCCCTAGCTATCGATTAGTAGGACAGATTCTTTTGGATTGAGTAGAAGGATTATACTCTAGTGGGATTTCCAGACTGGATGATGTGTCTTTGAGTATTGTTTTGGATGAGATCAGTGATTTCATGTCATGGTTTTGATTATGGTTATAACAGACTTTGGATTCGGAGTTTTGCTTTTGTATAGATTTTCACCCTCAGACTGATGGATAATTTGAGTGCCTTATACAGATGTTTGAGGATATGTTGATAGAGGATTTTGGATTTCAGAGGTAGTTGATTTATTCCCAGTGGGTTAGATATTAGTGTGGAAGTAACGGAAGCAGGGTGAGCTCATAACCCACAGAGTCATCCCTTGCGGTTAGAGATTTGATCATGATATATGGTTATGATACATGGTTGGAGATTTGTTCATTATACTTGGATGATACCCTTGAGTCTGGATCCCTGACTTGACCAGTAAATTTGGGGACCAAATTTTTATTAGTGGGGGAGAATGTAAGATACCGCAAAAATTAAATAATAAATATTATTGGATGAAAAATCTTATTGGATTTTTCTGAAATTTTTAGAAATTTTTTTAGATTTAAACGGAGTCCGTATGATCCGTTTTGAGGGGATGGATTCGGAGCTAGTTGCAGGCCTGTTTGGAATATCCTTAAAAGGAAGTTGATTAATTTCATTTAATCTACATTACCTAAGTATAAATTCTTTACCTAGGTTTTATTTTTGAACCATTCTCCTTCTTCCCGATTTCTTCACCCTACGCGCGAGCTCTCTGCGTCCCGAGCCTCACCAGCGACCGGTGATCTCCCTCTTCCCCTCCCGACGTCGCCGGCGCGAGCAACCACCGAAGCTTTGAGGGGGAAGCAACTGGCCGATCTTTCTTCCTCTCTCATTTTCCCCTCTTCTACTTCCTCTCACGTGCACGGACGACCCGACGCCGACGGCTTCCCCGACAATCTCGTCCTCGTCGCGTCACTGGAGGAACGCCGTCGGATCATGAAGATAATGAGGTTGTTCAGATCATATCTGGTGGAGCGCTTGTCTCCTCTACTGATCCTTGCGCGTGGTCGACAGCGATCGGAGGGATCCGAACTAGGGCACGGTGAGAAGCCTAATCCGCGACCCCAGCTCCTCAATCTGTTCCTCCTCATCAACTTGTTAACCGGAGGGTGGTCTATTGCTTCACAATTGGTGAACTGGAACAGGCGACATCATTTGGAGGTGACTGATTCGAGGAAGGCTTCGAATCAAAGTAGTGGTGGATATCCCTGTTGCCGGTCACAGCCAATTTCTTTTCTTGGAGTTGTGGAGGTCTAGGCTGAAGAGTTAGGGATCTATTGAGGTGAGTTCGTACTGTGGATTAGAGTTTCAGCAAATCCTTTGTTGTATGATTGATTTTTTGGATTTATTCTTGGAAGAAAGTGGTTATGGTGTGTTTGTAGCTTCTAAACAATGGGGGTAGAGCTGTGAGGTATTGGATTTGGCTGCCTTATCTCAAGGTGAGTGCATTCCAGTGATGTACTTCTGATTTTCTTATTAGTATGTTACACAATTAGGTTTTCTATGGGTTGTAGGGCTTTGTGCTTGCTTAGATGTATGAGTGGTGTGATGTGGATTGAATGAATTATTGTGGATTAAGGATTAAGATTTTACTTCTAGTTGTAAGTATTGTTTTGGTTAATTTGTTGTTGATGGATTGATTGATTATCGGATGTGGCGGATTGGTAACTAAGAAATAGATTTGTTATTGAATTAAATGATTGTGTTGATTGAGGATTATTAGAGTACTTGGATGATGATAATGAGTTAGGTGAGTTGGATTTAAGATGTGTTGATTAGTGAGTTTTGGATTGATTAATAGATTGTATATTTTTTTTGGATTAATGATTATTTGGAGGATCAATCAGAGATCAAATTTGTGTGGAGTTATCCAATTGGAATAGAGATTTTATTTATCTATTTTAATTTTATGAATTTAGCTAAATAAAATATATATATTGATTAATGCAGGCCATTTATATGGGATGATCATCACGATGGGGGATTTATTCTGGACACGATCTACGTATCGAGGCGGGTATTTCTTCCTTTGCCTCTACGTAGATTTTCTTTGAGCATAGTGCATGGTTGTTATATTACGGATTAGGTTACTTTACCTTATATCATGTTCGGTTGCTGTTTTTCTTGCTTGTTACTTTTGCTTGAGCTTAGAGATGATCTATTTAATTCATATATAGTCTCAACTCTTGATATCTACTCTGTTGTGATTACACGTGTAGAGTAGGTCTTGTAGGAATTGTCGGGTTGTGAGTATTACCATGCTGGTTGGGTATATGATGTAGACTGTACGTAGGTTGGTACGCATGATAGGAGTCATCATGTTGACTATACATTTGCATGTCGTATGTACACATGTATTTGTTATGAACTTTTAGAGGAGTTGTGTTAGTTGTAGGTTTGTTGTATATACACGTGTCTGATGTGTTTACCGGAGGATACATGTTGATTGTACTTATGTTTTGTGTACATGTGTCTTGTGGGGTTATTGGAGATCTTTGGTCGATTATACATGCGTAGTTGTGCGCATGTGGTTGGTGGTATATATGGAGGTATCATGACGATTATACTCATATTGTGGGATACTCATGTGGTTTGGAGGTTGCATGGATGATGACAGTGTCGGTATCATGATTATATATGTATATATATCATGTTCATCATTCATTGCATCTGACGATTATCGTCTTCCTTGTGGTTAAGAGAGTCGTCAATTTTTTATAGTCGCCCTTTCGACCACTGCTGGAGAGTGGTAGTTAGGAGAGGAGCTAGTCCTGTCGCGCTCATTCAATCGCTCAGTGTTCTGTCAGCCTCGACCACTCTAGAGTAGTGGCTCTTGAGGGTACAGTAGTCAGAGGGTTTAAGTTATGAGTGGTCAGGGACCCTTAGCTATGTAGTTATATAACTACTTAGCTGACCGTCCGCTTCGGCCGCCGATAGCGGTGCATGTACTGGAGGCTATTACGGTTTGTCACGGACCCAAGCCTCTCGGCCATACAGGGGTCGTGGTGTCTAGAGAGGTGGCGGGGTGACCATGGAGCATGCATGCATAATTGCATTTGATCCGCGGTGCATCATTGGAGATATATTTGCATACATTCCTTGTAGATACTAGTTGCATGTGTTTGTGGTACGTTGCATTTGTTTGCGATATGATTGTTGCATATGGTTGTCATGCTGCATACATGTCATTTATTTTACATGTATTTGCAGTCGTATTTATATTGCACAGGTGTCACGAGTAGGTCTGTTGCAAATATGGTGAGTTTACTGACCATTGTACCAGGTGTTGATTCCAGATTGGGTATGTATCTATCATTATGTCGGTTGTGGTTTGTACAGTATGTATGTCAGGTTAGTAGGTCTGATATGTTCAGATGCATTGATTATGAAAGTAGGATCATGTTCTTTGATTCCCTACTAAGACTGTATACCTTTGATCTCTATGTTTATGTATATACCATGCACTATCTTTTCTATTACCCGCTGAGTTAACTATACTCACCACCGCATGTATATCTTTATGTTTTCAGGTAGATGGTTGGTGTGTCGCTCGGAGTATCCTGTCTGCCGGGTCCTACGTCACATCCGATGATCGTTTCAGGTTTTGTATTGTAACGCCCGCCCTTCTTACCCAACCAAAAGCGACGCTACGTTCTTTATACTACTTACGTACATGCTTTAGTTATAACAGCGGAAGAATAAAAAATTTAAACCATTCATTTTATTTAAATAAGCATGATATCACAGATTAAATATGCATATATTGATTCTATAACTAATCATATCAATCTATCCGAATCGTTCTTTGCCGAGCCACCACCACACACATCATTATCCGCTCCTCCTGTTGCTCCTCTAGTTCATCCAGTTCTTTTATCTGCGGTACAAGGAAAGTAAGCTGTGAGCACTCATGGCTCAGTAAGTTCCTTTCCTACTCACTAAAACCGAAAATCATCGTATATTAACATCATGCGTAATATCATAAGCATACAACGTACAAAGGTATCGTATTCATATCATCATGGCATCATATCAAATCATTAGCTAATTCAAGCACATATGCAGGCAATGCATCATGAATTTGAAAACTTATACTTGTAAGTACTTGAAATTAATATCATCATCATTGGGGATCCCGGTTTGTACCACATTCATCATACGTAGGTCCAAGGTAGCAAGTCTTGAACCCTACCATACATACATACTAGGCCCGAGTCTTACTCCATCGACCTAGGGCATCAGAAGCCCATTACTTATTCCATCGACCCCGGGGCGTTTACGGAGCCCACCCTTGGTACAAACCATACAAAGTAATTTATCATGCATAACTATCATATCATATCCCTAACAATCTTTCATGCATTTCATTTTTCATTCTTCTCATTATGTATAGCATTTCATACGCTATCACATATCATGGCATTCACATAATTTCATTCTTCTCATTATGTATAGCATTTCATATGCTATCACATATCATGGCATTTACATATATTTCATTCTTCTCATTATGTATAGCATTTCATATGCTATCACATATCATGGCATTTACATAAATTTCATTCTTCTTATTATGTATAGCATTTCATATGCTATCACATATCATGGCATTTACATAAATTTCATTGCATAACATTTCCTAGGTTTCTTTCTTTCCTTTTTTTTTCTTTTATTTCCTTCACATGGCCGAAACCTACCATTCTTTAGCTAGGTTCTTAAGTAGTCTAAAGCATGAAAACCTAAGTGAGTTTCATGGTAAAATTTACTAAGAAATAAACATATAAATTTAGTTCATGAACAACTTGGCCGAAACATACAAATCTTTTAACATCTTTGTATCCTACCTCATGAGCATGTTTATTTAAATTTAAGGGTATTCCTAACCCTAAACTCCTTCTTGGCCGAAACATATGGGTGGGTTTCCTTTTAGTTCAAACATCTTCTAAGCAAGAAAACTAATTACATGGTCCCTAACATTTCATAGGAAGAACCTTATACTAGTTGAGTAAAACAATGAATTTCTCTAGCCTCTTAAAAATATTTTTGGCCGAAATTCTAGGGTTAAGTGCTCCTCTTATCAAGCATCATATAGGTATAAAAACATGAAGAAGAATCCTTTTCCATGGCATAGAAAATCTATCATTTAGTGAAGACTAGTTAAACATCACTAGATTTCGAAAGCTCTTCTTAACCGAATTTTCTCATACTTGTTTCTAGGTTTTAAAATCCTCATAAAATCATAAAAACATGTAAAAAGCCTTGTACCACAGGTGAGGGGAAACTTACCTTCTTCGCTTAAGTTTCCTAGAATTGAGAACTTGCTTGGACCTTTCTTCTTGCTTGCTAGGTTCGGCACAAATGGAGGGAAAGGAGTGGCTAGGTCTTTTGGTGGAGAGGGGAGGAAGAAGAATTTTCCTCTTGTGTTGCTCGGCAACAACAAGGAAGAAAGAAGAGGGAGGGAGTGAGGAGGAAGAGGAGCTTCCTTCCTCTTGTGTTGCTTGGCAACAAGAAGAAGAGGAGAGGGAGAGGGGGTCTCGGCACAAGAGGGAGGTGGAGAGGGAGAGGAGTGGAGGATGAATTTGAAGTCACCCTTCCATGCCTATTTATACTAAAATGAGGGGAGGAAATTTGACTTGATTCATCCTCCCCATTTATTCCTCTTCTTTATGATAGGAATATTCTAGAGATATGCCTTGTGAGTTCTCTCTTAATCTCTCTCTTTTCTCTCCTTTAATAAAATTTCCTATCTCTCCTCTTACAATATCCTCTCTTATCCCACTTGGTTAATACATGCATGCATCCACAAGAGAACCAAGGTTCAAAACTTGGTTATGTATATTTTTATTTCTTTTTACTTCCTTTTTCTTTTAAGTAAAAAGAATCCTTTCTTATTCTTAACTACTTAATCCTTTCTCTCCTTATCAATAATTCTCCTATCCCCTTTGGTATCCTATACATGTTCCCTACAAGAGATCCAAGGTTCAATCTCTCTTCTAACATTTTATTTTCTTTTACACATAATAATTCATATATATTATGCATTATGCATAAATATTTCATACATGTACATATTATCTCTTATTTCTTTCTTTTGTCCACATTAATTCCATACATTTTAAATCATGCTTAGATGATTATATTCTCAACTTTATTTTTCTTTCATAAAGTTTTAATCATCTAAATCCATCTTAATATTTAACATAGAGTATTTACATCCTCTTTTCATTCGTACTCCCATTACCCTTCTAGGCTTTCTAGGGGTGTTACATGTATATCTTTTATTTGTATTAGATATTTGTTGTATTTGGTGTGTTGTTGTATTTGTTGTTGTGGTTGTTGTATAAAGCCTAGCCGGCTAGCAGTGTGTTGATTTGTGTTGTATTGGGCTTTAGTTATCGTTTTTCCGCTTTGTTGGTTTAATACAGCCGAGTGGGCTCTCTATTGTATATATATAACTGCATGGTTGTGTTTTATTCTTGTTTCAGCCGAGTGGGCTGATTTTATAACTGCGTGGCTGTGTATATATTCCAGCCACATGTGGATGATGTATTTTGTATGTATTTATGCTTCCGATTGTCACCGGTACAGGGGAGGTTCTGCCGAAATTTTTCGGTAGGTGCTCCTTTGGGGGCGTGACAATAGTAGTTGGTTTTATTTTTTTCAGTATTTAGCAGTAAGATTAATTCGCCGGAGAGGGCACCGCCTTGGCGATTCTCGAGCGTTCTTCCCTTTCTGGATCTGATGGATTCTTCTCACCAGCAACAATGGCATGACCAACAAGGATGGATTGTCGCCGCCGCCCCTCCCACGGCTGCCACCGTCTCCCTTGGCTACCACCAGCCGACCACCCTGGGGGAGGTCCGCAGCCGGTAGATCGGTGACCTCCAATACTGGGTTGACGAGAACCATCTCCACAGCTGCTTCTCCCACACCGGAGAGGTATGTTCTCTCTTCGCCTGTTTCTTTTTCATTTTTTTTACGTTTCCTTACTAGGGTTTACGCATGGTCCTTTGAAGCAACTTGAGTATGAAATTCAAGGTAGTCGTCAGACTTTAGGTTATCTCAAACTCTAATCTGTGTTCATGTTACTAGTATTTAAGCCCGCGATCATTATGGTTGAAGGATGTTGTTTCCTCTAGAAAAGATGGCTGAACAGGAATCCACGATGCAGTTTTAGTTTGGTTTACTTTGATACTTAATTATAATGCTAATTTTCCACTTTTCAAACTTTAGAGCTGTGATTGTTTCTCCTCATTCTTAGTGGATAAGGGGAATTCTATCTCACTAGTTATTAGAGTTATTCCTATCTTTTTATTCGATGGTTTTCTGCCCACTTCCAGACCTTTTCTCTATTTCTATCTTGTTTCACTACTTAGGGTTCCATCATTTCCTTCTAGCGGGCTCATATTTTGAATGCTAAAATGGGTTTTATGCCCTCTCTAAGATGTTTTTTTTGGTGTTATGCACATTTTTTTTTCTTTTTTATTTTCAATTTTGGATAATAATAGAATAAAATTGCTGGCAGATTACTATGAAATTTATTAAATCTCGCTGTTATCATCCCATGTTGACAAGGAATGTCTGAAAAATCATTTTCTGTCACCATTTATCTTTATGAATTTCTATGTCAAACAAGATCACTCGGATATTTTCTTAAATTATAATAGAGTTGTATTTGTTATTCTTTCATCCTCGCTTGTTCTCTTTAATTGATTCAATTTGTGTAACTATAAAATATATAAATTGTATCCATATCAGCTTAGTTTATTTTCTCTTTTGATAATTTATTAAGGCTAAATCCAATTTCTCACATGGGATTTCTCTCTCTCTTGTCTAGTAATACTACACATCTGTTTCAACATTCCTGTCTATGCTTCATTAATAATGCACATCAATTTCAACATTCTTATATTTGATTTAACACGTGGTTTTTTTTCCTTTTTGCCCAATGCTTTGACCAAAATACGGCTGATTGTACCGTAGCCTCATTACTAATGGATAAGGCTGATATTATTTGTTTAAGACACATTATTTAATGTGATATACATTTATTTTCATGTTCCTCTATATGATCATGCGTAGAATACACCAAGAAATGCTTTCGTGTTTATCATTTCTTGATTTTTGACTTGATTGTAAATCAAGTAACACACTTCTATATTCTTAAAAAAGATCTTGGCAAAATATTCTTGATCTAATATTTACCATCATCTTTTATTGCTTATTTATATTTGTGCTTTCTTACAGGAACACTTGTCAAAAGATGATGCTAAACAACAGTTCTTTAGAATCTTGAGAACTCCTCCTTATGGGAATTCTGTTTTCTTTAGTGTATGGAAGATAGATGATCCTATAGGTCTGTTACCTGGACGAATCATTTTAGAAAGTAATAAGTGAGGGGTTAGTTAAAACATATTGTGAGTTATGTTTCTCCTTTTTTGGGCAGAAGTCATATCTTTATGAGGGGAAGAAGAAAGGCCCTTAAAATAGAGAATACCAATGAAGAGGATAAGGCAAAATCTAATTGTTGTAACAATGTTGAGAGGTTTGGATTTGTACCTGGTCCAAATTTCACTCTAGAATCTTTTGAGACGTATGCAGATGAGTTCAAGAGACAATATTTTAGCAGAAGTACAAAATTTGTTTTAGGCTCCTGCCAGCAGAACCTTCTGATGATGATATTGTAGGTGAATATTGGCAGATAGTGGAAAGACCAACAGAAGAGATTGAGGTGCCACCACATTTCCTATGCAGACATACATAATCATTATGCATTTTCATCTATTGATTTATTTCATAATTTGGCTTCACAACTTTGATGTGTTGTATCCACTTTCTTCTTTCCATGAACCTTTGTTGTTTCCATACCTTAATAATAGAAACTTTATTCATATATTGGTTTCGACCAGAACTTGCAGCCAGGTAGAACTCTAACTCATATGCTGACTTTGGTTGTTTAGGTTCTTTTCGGTGCTGATTTTGACACTGGGGTTTTCAGTAGTGGCTTTCTCAAAGAGTGATCCTCTGCGAAGGTATGAGCACTAGGGGATCAATATATGAGTTATGGATGGAATTTAAATAACATCATGGCATGCTATTATTTCCCTAGAAAAATTGTGTACTAGTTTATTATGTCACAAGATTGTGTTTACATCATTTAATAAGTATCAAATGCCAAGTCATATTTATTCTTTTCCCTTTTAACAAAAAATGTATTTGTATATACAAGGTGAAGCTTCTCTATTAACACAATGCTTCTACAGGAGTTTACTGGAAACTTTTACTGTCATGTTCCAAGAGTAAATAGTTTCATTCTCCAGTTAATTAGAAATACCTTAGTTCAAAGATGGATTTTTTTTTTTCAAATTTCCTCTCACACAAATGACAAATTTCTTCTATGCAGAGTCAACATGTTCTTGCATATGTTATATCATAGTCGAATCATCGACACAACTATGGATTAGATCTCCTCTTTTTATCTGTTGATGAAGGCATTTAGGTTATAGAGATGATTCACTGGAAAATGTTAAAAGAAATGAAATTGAGGTATTAACTTTAGTTAAACTGCTACTTTATAAGGCTATGGTATAATTACCAGGTTAGGAATTCTTCTTTTATTAATTGAATTTAGTTATTTCTTGATTTTTTTTATGTGGTGATTATGTTATATCATTTCATATTACATTTTTTTATTATTTTGCAATGCATAAGTTATTTTTTACTATGAGATACAATTAATTTAATCATGACTGTGAAAGTTGGTCGCCTTATATGGATACCCCAACTGGATACACACATGCATAAACCATTCCAGAAAGTTATATCCTCAAAAGATGGATCTTCCTCTATGAGCTGGGACTCGCTCATCGAGGGGGTCGTTCGTGGCGAGGCTAAGAGGTGGGACAAGTTGGTGGCTGCGTACCACAGTTATTCATCCAAGAATGGATTGCGGGTGGTTGCATCAGAGGCGGGAAAGGAGGATATTGTGGAGGAAGAGAAGAAGGTGACTGCGGTCGAGGAAAATGGGGAGGATTGGGATTGAGAGAGGTGGAAGCAGCATTTTACGGAGATTGAAGAACATGAGAAACTTGTTTCCATCTTAAAGGTAAAATCTTCTAGTCTTCGATTGATGTTTTCAGATTGGTGGTGGAGTTGGGTCGGTTAATATTTATTTATAAAGAAAACTGTTTTACTTTTATGTTCAATTACATGGTTATTTCCTTGTCAGTCGTCTTGTGCATCCGCTTGTGATTAATCAATTAAGAGAATCAGCTATTTGTGTGGAATATTGTAATGAGCGAGGGAATCAGATAAGAAATGTTTGGGTTTAGAAGTATAAAATAACTTAAACAGTGTAAAAAAACCCTCAAAGAGTCCTTGTGACGAGTTGAAATGATATCAGCTAGTTCTAACAATTATACTGATCCATAAAATTGGTATAGTTAGCACAATTTGGTTTATTCCAATGTTAGTTCAGATCTTATTATAGGTTTGTAAAGGTTATATGAAAATGATTCACATGGTATAGGCCATCAACTGGCTAGTAAAATCAGTCTTGTTCAAAGTTTTGGACCATGGTCACTCTGGCTTGTTATGCCCAAAGAGAGTAGCACAAACAACACAACTAAATTAGAAGTTGAAGCTTAACTGAATATACCAAACTTGATTTCCTCTTGTTAGAGTTAAGTTTATTATGTTCTAGTGTACAATTTTGTTCATACCACTATGGCTTTAGTTTTGCTGATAGTTTCATGCTATGTGATGGCCTTATTTCAGTCACAATTGAATAAGGCTATTTTAAGAGAGGATTATGGAGAAGTTGCAAAGCTGAAGTTGGCCATAACTGGTGCTACAAAAAAGGATATTGTTGGAGCAACATTGACTATTATGAATGTATGAAACTTGTCTTATGCACTTATTGTATTAATTTATATTCTAAGTACTCTTGTTGCCACAGAGAGCTATAGAGGAAGAGCGATACAACGATGCAACTTTCATTCGTGATCATGTTGGGGCAGGACTGGTCAGTTTATTGGAATTAACTTGTTGCCAATTCTTACATCATCTTCATTAAGCTATGCTTGTCCCAATTTTTTGGTTTCAGCTACATGAAGCTATTCACTCCATTGAGCTTTATTTTTTTTGCTATATGCAAGGCTATAACAGTGGCTTCCAATTCTTATATACTGATTGAAAAAGAATCAACAAGTGAGAAAAAAGAGTTCAATGAAATCCTACAAGTTGAAGATTGTGATGGGACTTGTTCATTAGTTGGCTATTGTTCATTAGTTATAAATGGAACTTATTTGTTTATTTGTATTGAGATAAATTTTATTTAAACATGAGACATGTTTATTCTTTTGTGATTGTAATTCTTGTATAAGTAACATTCTGAATGACATTGATCTAGGGAATATTCATTCTTTTGTGATTATGATTCTTTATTATATATTTATATTGAAATATAATATATTGGTATTAAAAGATAATAATTTAAAAGACAACGGTTTAAAACCGTTGTTGTTGTCTATCACCCTCAAAGAAAATAGTTAAAAATCGTTGTCGTAGACCCAAAAATGATTGTAACGAGCAATGTTATTAAAAAAATGCTCTAAACAACAACGGTTTTAAACCGTTGTTTTTTCATTCAAACACAACGGTTTTAAACCATTGCAAAACTGTTGTCTTTTCAGTCAAAGACAACGATTTAAAACCGTTGTCGTAGCCCCCCACTTTTAACAACATTGCCAATTACAACAGTTTTAAAAGGCCTATGACAACGGTTTTTAACCGTTGTCTTTTAATGTTTTTGTTGTAGTGGCGATTCATGATTAAGTTTGGTCTCTTGCTTCCTTGAGGAGAAGTTGCCTCTCCCTTCAAGGAAGTATCCTAGACATCCGTGAATGAGTTACCCCTGTCACTAGGGCCCCTCGGGTGTACGATATAGGAATAATCCCTCTACGAGGTTAACATGTTCTACGCAATCAAGAAATTGAAAAAAAACATAAAAGATCATCCAACAAGTGCAAGTACAATATGAGTTTCACATCAAACCAAACCATAACTACTCCCTAATCATAGAACAAAGGATCTACTCCATAAGTGTCGGAGAAATACCCAAAGCCATGGCGTATACAAACATACAACCTTCAGATACGGAGAAAGAAGGAGAGAATATGCTTATCCTATGTCGCGCTATAAGAAAAACCCTCATAGACATCGGTTTTCCACCGTTGTCTATTACAAAATCGACTGATGTCTATGAAGGCGATGTAAAAGGTTTGCCATTTTAGACATCGGGTTATAACCGATGTAGTATCACTTAGCGACACTGGTTTTCGAATCGGTTATAAATCGATGTAGTATCACTTAACGACACCGTTTCAGTAATGGTGGAAAACCAATGTAATATCAGTATTGTTTAACAACACCGATTCAATTTCTGAAATAGTGAAAAACCAATATTATACAACATTTTATTAGTACAAAATTTAATTAATATTATTATACATCGATGTATCTAAACACATCAAGTCAATATCCATGTAACCAACACATAAATATTATTCTTACAACATAAAAAGATAATAGATATTGTACACATCAAGTCCGTATCCACAAATTACACAAATATTCTTCTTACAACATCAAAAGGTAATAGATATTGTACACATCAAGTCAGTATTCATAAAATACACAAATATTCTTTTTACAACATCAAAAGGTGATAGATATTGTACACACCAAGGTAGCATCCACAATTTACATTCCATGCAAATGCATGCATCATCCAAAGTTTTCAAAAATCAAATACCTTTCCTACTCAAATGTAATCTAGCATGCATTCAACCCATTTGAACCACACTTCACCAATTTCAACTTTGGAGTACTTGGATTTGTAAATTGTAACAACACATAAAAATAGATATTGCAGCACTTTCATTTTGTGAATTTAAAAAAAAATAAAAGAGACATCATTGAGGAAAATTGAAAAGTAAAAGGTGTTGATTACAAAGAAACTTACTGAGACTTGTAAAATTTCTTCACAAGCTAATGCAACATCCAATAGAAGAAGGCATACACAGAGTGCTATTTACTGCTCTTCAATTGGCTCGAGATTCTGGAGCAGCTTTTTGAGAACAGATAATGACTGTGCATACTCATGGATATGGTAGAGAAGGATTACCAATGAAGAACCAAATTAACAAAAATACTAAGAAGAGAGCAATTTATTAACTCATTCACTAATTATGGAAAGAAAAATGTTGACAAAATGCGTTGAACTACATACAATATTCAGCATTGTTACTGAAACATTAAACTCTTGGTAAAGAACCAAGTAAAATATAGTCAGTGTAAAATCCTTAAGAGTTGAAATCGAATTATATTTCAACTAGAATACAGATTAAATCAATGACAAATGATAATCAAAGTGAAGAAATAAACAACTAGACAATAGGTTCCATTATCACAACAGTTCACAGAACCTAAACATTCTAAAAATACTAAATCTAATAATTTATTTGTGGTAAAGAATCTAAGCTTACTGCGCATGAAATTTAATGAATTTGGAATGCAAATGCTAAACACACTAGGAGTTGAAGTCTTATGAAAGGTCAGGTGCAAGAAAAGGTGGGGAGGGCCCCTTGAGGTTTAATCTTAACTTAGCATCTAATATTTGGACGCTAAAGTTAATGCAGGTTGATGACTTTAACTCTGAAATCTACAATATCCACAGTTCACACATGATTACAGTACACTCTTCTTCATAGTAAACAACACAGAGTAGGAATCTACAAGTTCCATTATGCAAGGTTGACCATAGAGAAAATTAAAATCATGTTTCTCTTACTTGTTGGTCTCACCGCAGAATTACATCCGTCATGCATTTGCTGTAATTTCATAAAAGATATCCTTAGGTCATTAATCCATGTGCAAGCTCTGTCCATCTTTTCACCATTTTTTAAGCCCCAAAATCTTATATATTTTTCATCATAAAGGACCTTCCGTTTGCTCATCTTTTCACCATTTTTTAAGCCCCAAAATCTTATACTCACTTAATGATCAAAGCCTTTAAGTTGTATATGTAGCGCGTCTAAGAAGCCCAACACACAAATCCTGTAGAAACAACAACAACAAAAAGAGGTAAATTTATAAACCAGAAAACATGGCATATCAGTGAAAAGAATTAGCATATACATAAAAGAAACTTGATAGTTCAAGGAATACATAAAACCAACTTAGAACAGGAAATAACAACTCCTCAATCTAGTAAACAAAAATGATAAAATCAACTCAGGGTAGTGTTTGAGGAAATTCATCAAACACATTGCATGCATCAATCAATTAATACTTGCAATCAAGAGATCAAGAAGATAAAACTATCGAAGATGAGGAAGGACTTCAGTAGCGACGATGGATAAAGGAAAAATTACCGGAATGC